>NC_062520.1:32550519-32625519 GCF_022655615.1 Tachysurus fulvidraco
TGTGTTTATATATTAGAGCTTTAGATACTCACTGTGTTTTTACTCCTCAAATCTTTTACTGTTCACTCGTCACAAAATGGAGCTGCTGACTTTCACTTTCATTACAGTTTATACTGCAGAGGGGGGAAGGGCAGTGACACACACACACACACACACACACACACACACACACACACACACACACACACACACACACACACACACACACACACACACACACACACACACACACACACACACACACAGGGGCGTAGACATGTCCCCCGCACTTTTTTTATAAAAAAAAAAAGTCCCCTTCACTTTTTTAGTGGAGAGTTGTGTTCACCTCATGTTGAGGTTTTAATGGAGCAATGTCCGTAGTGTGTGTGTGTGTGTGTGTGTGTGTGTGTGTGTGTGTGTGTGTGTGTGTGTGTGTGTGTGTGTGTGTGTGTGTGTGTGTGTGTGTGTGAGTCTTTAAGATAGTCTATACATAGGGTCGCCACCCGTCCCGTGAAATACGGAATCGTCCCGTATTTACAGGCAAAATGACGCGTCCGTATCAAATCAATACAGGACGCCATTTGTCCCGTATGTTACACAGGTCCACATTATACAGCATCCCATGCACACCACCCCACCCGCATTGTGTGGGGACGCGTCCGATTCTGCCCCTGATTGGGTAATACTCGTTGCCATCGTTGGTTTGATTGGTTTGTTTTAGGGTTACGGGCCGTGAATCACGGCCAATCAGAGTCAGAGGAGGGCGGGACAGAGTCAGAGTGACAGAAAATCCATATGAAGATGGCGTCTCCAGATACCTGACCTGCTCCAATACTGCACACTATTACTTCTGGTCCGCTGATATTCACTGATACACTGATATACATCCACTGATGTTATTATGTTCATGATGTTCATGGAAGATCTTTTGCAAGTTTGCAAGTTATAATCACTAAGTTATGGATCTGTTAATTTAATAATAAGTTAATAAAATATGGTTCACATCTCACAAGTTCCTCCAAAAGCTTATTTTTGTGTTCACAGTCACAGTTTGTTGGTGTATATTTATTATTGTCATAGCTGTGTATTCTATATGACCACTTAAGTGATAGTGAGAGACTGAGTGCATCTGTTCACACTGATTTCAATAGCAGACATCTTATTATAATGTCCATTGGTATCGATCTTAATATTTTTATGAATACATGTTATGATATACCACCACTGGCACGCCATCGGGACAGTGGTCATCGTGGCCCCGAGGGGTGTGGCCCCCGCTGCGGCAGGTGTCCCTTATTTTTCTGTATTGAAGGTGTCAACCCTATCTATACATGACGTTCACGGCAATCAGTCACTCACTTGTCACGTCATCATCACGTGGCCCCAGTACTGTAGCTCGAGTCGCACCCGCGGTTCAGCATTCGGTTACGATGAGCTCAAAGCGGCAAAAAACGCTTCAGTCCTTTTTTATAAAAATGTCAATGGAATACAAATTGTGTTGCACAATGTTTAGTAACTCTGCCTGTTGCTCTTGTTGAATAATTAGCAAGTTTTAATTTAAAGGATTATAAGGAAAAATAGCTGCTTTGACAAAAGTTATATAAACTCTTTTATAACGTCTTTTGTTTTAACGAGTGTGTTATCAAAACCCTTCAAATAGGAATAAAGATAATGTTGAGCTGAGATTTTACAGCATTAACTCTGGCAATTCTACATAATATCAAGTATGTGTCACTGTATGTACACGACAGAGTGTCCATTTGCAAGTGTCCATTACTGTGTGCCATGTACTGTACATACACAAAATACAATTAGAAATATGTAAACAATTTACTCTTAGTACCATTATAAGGACATCTTTGTACTTTATACTCAAAAGGGTACACATCACTACCTTAGAGTACCAATGTGTACCTTAATGTACAACTATACATTTTTGGGGTTAAATAAGGTACAAAGATGTCCTTTTAAGGGTACTGTCCCAGTGGCAAGCTGTTCTATTTCTTTCTTTCTTTCTTTCTTTCTTTCTTTCTTTCTTTCTTTCTTTCTTTCTTTCTTTCTGTTTTATAATCATATATAATCATAACGCATATAAAGCATGATTAAAAACATCATGATTAAAAATAAAGCCTGCTCATTTACACAAGGGTTAACTGAAAAAAACAACAACACAGATAACACTAGACACCCCCCCACACACACACTTTTTAAATGATAGCTACGCCCCTGCACGCAAACACACACACACACACACACACACACACACACACACACACACACACACACACACACACACACACTGGTCATGTCTGTAGGTAAAACACAGAATGGAGTTTAATTTATTAGGACATTCCACAAGCAGAATGGATTTGACTGTCGGCGCTCTGAAAAGTAATAAAAAAGACATATGTGCTGAATAGAGACAGTAAAAGTGTGTGGGTCCAATATTATTGGTCATGTAATGGTTCTGACGCCCGTGACTACAAATATTACACCAAATTGTTTTCATTTATACACAATTTGTAACATTTCCTCTTTTCGTCTATTAGTCTTTTTGGCCTTATTATTTGTCTCTTAGGACGTTTTGTTTGTCCTACAGCATCCTGTCTATTTACAGTTACAGACTCTTTAGTATTGCTTTGCATTTCTAATTGTTCATCTTGCTTTGCAATTTCCACATCATTTGTCTCACTCTCATTGATTTTTATTTCTCTCTGAGGCACTTTTAGCAAATGTCTTGTGTTTGTCCTCATTATTAGTGATGGCCGGTTCGTGAACGAATCGTTCTTTTGAACCGGTTCTTTTAAGTGAACTGGATGAACCGGTTCACCAAATCGGACTGATTCGTTCTAAACAGTTCGCGTCTTGAGTCAGCGCTGATCCACAGGTTACTAAAGTTACTCAGCTGCGTCGAAACGCTATGGGAACGCCCTCTGAGTGACCGCGCTCTGAACCACATGTGTAATCTGACCAATAGGCTTTGGAAGCTACAAATGGCTGCGAGATGGACAAGACGCTAGCTTCTGCTCATTCAGGTAAGCGCTGTTTTCTGATACTGTGTTTTTCTGATCGAGTGATGGCTAGCAGACAGAAATTCCGAAAGTGTGTTTTTCCGTGTCCCCGTTTTTTTACCGGGAAGGATTCGCACGATCGATGCGTTGTTTGCTTGGGAGTGGAGCATGCACAATCGGCTCTCGAGGGAGTCGATTGCTCGCATTGCAGCCGCATGGCTATGCGCATGCTTCGCTCCCGGAGAGCGCTCTTCGAGAAGAGCGCTCTCCCTCGCGGCTCCGGTCCCGCTCTTGCCGAGGCAAAGCAGCGCCGCCGCTCGTGGGGCTCGCAGGTCGATTTAGCAGCGGGATTGGAGGCGGTTGTGTCCTCTTCAGCCTCGTCTGCTGAATCGAACTCTGGCTCTCGCGGAGAAGCAGGCCCGATGGCTGCTTCTTCTCCCGGTGCGAGCACTGCGGCATTACATGTCTCTCCCTCCGAGGAAGGAGAGCTGATGGATGCTAGCGAGCCCGTTGGCTCCTCACAGCCTGTGCTGTATGAGGAGCTCCTCGAGGTCATGACACAAGCCGTAGCCAAACTGGATTTAGATTGGCCGGTGGAGCAGCAGAAGCAGCGCACACCCAGTAAGCTGGATGAGCGTTTCTTGCGCCCTGTGTCACTTCCTCGGCGCCGGAGCCTGCCATTTTTTCCCGATCTGCACGCCGAGGTGTCCAGATCCTGGAAAACCCCGTACTCTACGCGCACTTCTCCTAGTCACTCCTCGCTTTACGCGAATGTGGTTGGGGCTAAGGCGTGCGGCTACGGGGCACTGCCACGTGTGGAAGAGACGCTGGCTAGCTATCTCTCCCCAATGTAGCATCATCGCTAAAGGCTCCGGTTTTCCCTACAAAGCCGCTATGTGCTACGTCAGCCTTAGTAGGGAAGGCTTACGTGGCAGCAGGTCAGGCCGCGGGCTGCCTCCACACCATGGGTGTGTTGCAGGCATACCAGGCTGACCTGCTACGTGATTTGGATGAGGGACTTAGCTCCGGGACCACTGATATTGAGGAGTTGCGTCGCACTGCCGACTTGGCTCTTCGGGCCACGAAGCACACGGCGCGGGCCGTTGGGCGGTCCATGGCGGCCCTGGTGGCCACAGAAAGGCATCTGTGGCTCACCTTGTCCGACCTCCCGGACAAGGATCGAGCTGTGCTACTGGACACACCGATGGCTCCTCCTGGACTGTTTGGCGACGCTGTGACGACGGTCGTACACAAGTTCGAGGAGTCTAAAAAGAAGTTGTGGCTACACGATTCAGTTCGCGTCCTCTCCTCCCCGTTTCAACGGGATGTGTCCCACCCTGGTGGGATCCGAGCAGGCTCTGGCCCTGGAACAAGAAGTGCACACACTCCTGAGGAAAGGAGCCATCGAGGTGGTCCCCTCCTCGGTTCGAGAGTCAGGCTTTTACAGCCCGTACTTCGTCGTTCCGAAGAAGGATGGCGGGTTGCGTCCCATTCTAGATCTACGCTCCTTGAACCGCTCTCTCAGGAGGCTCAGGTTCAGGATGCTCACCCTCAGGGAGGTCGTGGCTCAGATCAGGTCAGGGGACTGGTTCGTCACAATAGATCTGGAAGACGCGTACTTTCACGTTTATATCCTTCCTGCACACAGGAGGTTACTGAGGTTTGCTTTCGGGGGCGAAGCTTACCAATATCGGGTCCTCCCGTTCGGCCTAGCACTCTCGCCCCGCACCTTCACGAAATGCGTCGACGCAGCACTGACCCCGCTGCGGCTCCAGGGCATCCGCATTTTAAACTACCTCGACGACTGGTTGATTCTGGCTCAGTCGGAGTGCCAGGCATTGCGTCATCGAGATGTCGTCCTCGCCTGCATGAAGGTGCTTGGGTTTCGGCTTAACGCCAGCAAAAGCGTGCTCTCTCCAGCACAGAGAACCACCTTTTTGGGCGTGATCTGGGACTCGGCCCGGATGCAGGCACGGTTGTCACCTGCTCGGGTCGAAGTCATCCTCACCTCAGTCAGGAGAGTGCGGGAAGGCCAGCCACTCACTGTGAAGCGGTTTCAGAGGCTGCTAGGGCTCATGGCTGCGTCATCCAGCGTAATCCCGCTCGGCCTCCTGCACATGAGACCCCTCCAGTGGTGGCTCCGGGGCAGGGGGTTTTCTCTTAGGGGAAACCCATATCGTTCCATCAAGGTCTCGCGGCATGCCCTTCGAGCCTTGGATGTTTGGAAAGACCGAACGTTTCTGTCCCAAGGCCCCGTGTTGGGGGCTCCATGTCACCGCGTGACGCTAACGACGGACGCCTCCCTCACGGGGTGGGGTGCGGTCATAAGTGGCCACTCCGCCCAAGGTCTGTGGAGCGGCCCACGTCTCTCGTGGCGCATAAATTGCCTGGAGATGATGGCGGTGTTTTTGGGGTTAAAACACTTTCTCCCGGACCTGAGAGATCGCCATGTATTGGTCCGCACGGACAATACCGCGGTGGTCTCCTACATCAACCACCAAGGGGGCCTCTGATCTCGCCCTTTGTACAAGTTAGCACGAGTGGTCCTCTTGTGGTCTCGGGACAGACTCCTTTCTTTGAGGGCCATTTATATCCCGGGACGGTTGAATGTCAGGGCAGATGCCCTGTCGAGGCAGGGGCCGAGGCCTGGGGAATGGTGTCTCCATCCCGAGGTGGTGGAGTTCATATGGCGGAGGTTCTACAGAGCCCAGGTGGATCTGTTTACGACTCGGGAAACCTCTCACTGTCCCCTCTGGTTCTCTCTCTCACCCAGCCCCGTTAGGTCTGGATGCCATGGTACAGTCGTGGCCGAGGCTACGCCTGTACGCCTTTCCTCCGATTGCACTGCTCCCTGGAGTTCTGGAGAGAGTTCGCCGGGATGGAGTTCGTCTCCTCCTTGTAGCACCTCGATGGCCGGGCAAGCCATGATTTGCGGATCTGGTGTCCCTACTCTAGGGCCCTCCGTTGGAAATTCCTTACAGGAGGGATCTCCTCTCACAGGCGGGCAGAACCCTGGTGCACCCCCGCCCAGAGCTGTGGAGGCTGTGGCTGTGGCCCCTGAGGGGGCACAGTTCATAGCGGCTGGTCTCTCTACCGAGGTAGGAGAGACCCTTCTTCGCTCCAGAGCTTCCTCCATTTACAGCCCCCGAACAGGAGCGACAGAACCGACTGTGTCCAGTGCAAGCACTGGTCACTTAACTCCGCAGGACGAGTTCATGGAGAGAATCGGTGCAGCTGCTCGTCTGCTACGGCCCTAACAGGAAAGGTTTCCTGGCCGCTGTGCAGACGTTGAGCAGATGGGTAGTGGATGCGATTGTCGGCTCCCAAGCCCTCTGGCTTCCCCGCACCGTTCGGGGTCCGAGCTCACCCCACACGGAGTGTGGCGGCCTCTACGGCCTGGTCCGCTGGAGTGGCACTCCAAGACATCTGTGACGCTGCGGGTTGGTCCACCCCGCTGACCTTTGTCGGGTTCTATGTCCTTGACCTCAGAGCCACCCCGGGCTCCTCTATCCTACGTGCAGGTGCCGAGGCCCTCACTCTTTAAGCAGGGTCTGGTCAGTGTGGCGTGATTGGACACTCGTTCCCATAGCGTTTCGGCACAGCTCGAGTTCCGAAAGGGAACGTCTCTAGGTTACGACCGTATCCCTGCGGCGCTTACCTTCTCTCACAGGAGCTAGCGTCTTGTCCATCTCGCAGCCATTTGTAGCTTCCTGTTTACGCGACGTCACCCGCCGATGAGGTCACGTTCCAAAGCCTATTGGTCAGATTACACACGTGGTTCAGAGCGCGGTCACGCAGAGGGCGCTCCCATAGCGTTTCGACGCAGCGTCTCGTTCCTCAGGGAACTAGGGTTACGGTCGTGACCTAGAGACGCTCGAGCTGTTGATACTGCGCATGCTTGAATAACTGAACCGATACAGCGAATCATCAGTACACTGAACTGAGAACTGTTTCTTTAGGACACGTCCGACATACTGACAACGGCAGGCACTAAATTCCAGGGGTTTTGTCCCACGACGTAAAGTGGGCGTGTTTACGGAGGTCTTGGAAAACGCCCTCTTTAAAAAAAAAAAAAAAAAAGACGTCACCGATCATGCGCAGAACGCTGTTTCATTTGCGAGGGCATTTCCAATCCCAGGATCATCTCAGATGGATAATGAAGGTGAAATAAAAGTAAAGCTACGATGGATAATGAAGGACAAAACAGTCCTACAGATAGATTTTAAATTTTATATCTATTAAGCTTACATTTACATTTACATTTACATTTACATTTACAGCATTTGGCAGACGCCCTTATCCAGAGCGACGTACATAAGTGCTTAAATCTCTAACACTGAATACATTAATGCTGGTTCACTAGGTTACATACTTAAGATAACTCCGCATAGCTTCATTATCTTACAGTTAAGCTGTTTTCGAAAACAAATAAACAACCAAAAACGTTGTTGTATAGCCTGTGTATCTCTCCACAGTTAAGTTATACTGAATGAAGATAAATAAAAAGATCATGGAGACCAAAGTAATAAACCTCTTTATACTTTAATACTTTATTAATATACTTTGTTTCTATCCGACTGGATCCCAACAAATGTAAAGATATGTATCTCAGGTGTTTCATGTCATATTACATTAACAGTTATAACTTCAGATACCTGTCCTGATCTCAGGTGTTTCATGTCATATTACATTAACAGTTATAACTTCAGATACCTGTCCTGATCTCAGGTGTTTCATGTCATATTACATTAACAGTTATAACTTCAGATACCTGTCCTGATCTCAGGTGTTTCATGTCATATTACATTAACAGTTATAACATCAGATACCTGTCCTGATCTCAGGTGTTTCATGTCATATTACATTAACAGTTATAACTTCAGATACCTGTCCTGATCTCAGGTGTTTCATGTCATATTACATTAATATGCAGTGTAAGAAGATAACAGGTATCAGAGGGTAACACTTTACAATAAGGTCTCATTTAATAACAGTTAAAGCATTAACTAACAGTGAGCAATACATTTATTTATTCATGCAGTGTCTGTCCCATAATGTTCTGTTTTTCTTTCATTTTTAATTTTAATTGTATTTTTCCTCATAACAGGTCTGATGACAGTCACAAAAAAACAGAAAGTGACACCACGATGTCTATGGAAAGTAGAAGACTATTCAGAACATGTCCCACTCTCTGTTAAAAGAAGGGTGATATACTGTATGCTTGTCAGCACGGAAAGAACTACAAGAAGACAACCACAACAGATGATTTGGTATGTATCGCTACACATTTTGTTCACCACACCGGTTATGAACTCCATGTGTAAGGGTGAGTAAATGACAGAAATTTAATTTTTGGGTGAACTACTGTAACCCTTTGGTGCCAAAAAGGTTTAAAGGTACACTATGTCATTTTTGCTACGCTAGTGGGTAATAAATAAAATTTTATGCATCTAGTGAAAGAACATTACAGCTAGAGCTCCTCCACAGCAATCGGTGTCTCACTTGGTCTTAAATAGTATAATATGAATACGTAAACACTTAAAAGATTACAGGTGTACTGTACTGATTCAGGACAAAAGACACAAACATGGTTAAGTACACCATGAACACCTCTTCAAATCTATTATGTAAATGTTGTAAAAAAAGGTATATAGTCTGCCTTTAAAATGTAAAAAAAATCATATATTTGCACAGTTTATATTTGTCTACATAACTAATTTGTACCATTTGAGCATATTTAATTTAACATTTTAATGCAGGGAAACAGGGTTTCTGCAGTCATTCAACAAATTTATATACAGTGGCCTTCATAAGTATTGGAACAGTAAAGACAAAATTGTTACCTTTGGTGTCAAGACATATTAATATGAGGCAGAAGTACAGAATGTCACATTTTATTATTGACTGTTTCAACACAAAATGCTTTACCAACTAAGAAGTTCAGCACTTTTCATCAGGATTTCATCCCTCTGCCTAATGTGAGCATAAGTATTGGGACGGCGTAAGTAAATGTAAAAGCTAATATTTAATTGTAAATCCCTTGTAAGCAGTCACAGGAGCGAGTCTGTGACCCCTAGACATCACCAGACTCTTGGGTTCACACTTTTCCAGAGCTTTAATACAGCCAATTTAACAGTTGCTTGTTTTATGTGATTTTACTGACAGTTATTTTAGATTTTTTTTTATTTGTCTGTCATCAAGTGCTGTTGATCTTCTCGGCTGTCCTGGTCCTGGTTGGTTGCTGAAGCTTGCCAGTGGTTTCTATCTTTTTCAGGACATTCCAAGTCAATCTACAGATTTAAATCCTATTGAACAAGCATTTCACCAGTTGAAGAGGAGACAACACAGAAACTCCCCAGACAAGCACAGTGTAATATAGCTGTATTAAAGGTCTGGCAAAGCATTTCAGAGTGTGAAACCAAGAGTCTGGTGATGTCTATGGCTCACAGACTCACTCCTGTAACAGATTGCAAGGGATTCACAATAAAATATTAGCTTTTACTTTTACGTTGTTAAACTGTTCCAATACTTATGCTCACATTAGGCAGGGGGTTGACACTTTAAAAGTCGTTAAAGCATTTTGTGTTGAAACAGTCAATAATAAAATGTGACATTCTGTACTTCTTCCTCATTAATATTTTAATCATATTTATAAATGTCTTGACACCAACAATTTTGTCTTTACTGTTCCAATACTTATGGAGGTCACTGTATGCTATATGAAACTGTTTGTTCACTCACAAATAAATGTTAGTGCCTGGCCAAAAAATATTTAAGTTTTATTTTCTTTTGTTCTGCAGCAAACTGAACATGAATACACAAGAAGAAAAAGGTTCCATGTGGATTGTCCAGCAAAACTTTATGTCTGATATGTAGAAAGGTAAGTATTACATTAGCATGGCTTTATATACACTTTACATAATATGTAGACGGGAATAAGTTTTTTAAAAGTGATCGATATACAAAAAAGTTTGAAAAAAAGCTATTTCTCTTTTTTTAATTTTACTTAATATTTTTTAAACTTTTCAATACCAATAGCTGCACAACTTAATGTAGCTTTAAAACAGTGGGAACATTGGGTCTCATTCACTAATAATTGTGTACTTAACATGTTTATAAGGCCATCAACAGTATTCAATTTATTTTTATTAGTTCCTACATTTTCCAGTAAATTTAGAATACATTTAAGAATCAAAGTTATTGATGAAACATGATTTGTTCATGAAAATATTTATACACAGATTTCATGCACAAATTTGTGCGTTGCTTAGTGAATGAGACCCGGTGACAGATGTTCTTATTTGTCCCATAGTGAGCACTTACCCAGGCTGTCGGAGATGAAATTAAATGATTTATATATTTTATATGTACTGTATGAATGATGGTGAAATGTTAACAATGTGTTTTGTAAATAAAGTTTGTCCACAGATCAAGATAATTTTAGCTTGTTTATTAAGTTGTTCTGTTCTGTTCTGTAGGACATGGCATCAGAGGTGAAGGATATTCTGGCACTACAAGACCCAAACCTGGTGATCAGCAAAGCCTTCAAACTGTGTATTACACAGGGTGACTCGGCCACACTGAAGGAGGGTTGCTGGCTTAATGACAAAAGTTAGAAAAATTAATGGATTATTTACTTGATATGCCTTGGTTTATTGGGAATAATGCATCACTACATTTTTGTAAAGAAAATGGGGGAATAAAGGTTTGTCCTCAATATTTTATAAAAATTTGTATAAAAATGAATAAATTGATTCTGCACTGCACATTAAGGCTGGGTATTGACACAAATTTAACAACCAATTTGATGCCAATAGTATGAAGTAATCAGACAATTGTTGATCATAAAGCACTAATGCTGGATGTCACCAATGTCATGCATTCTTAATGAGTATTTTCCCCTCTTCTCTTTTCAAGGTTATCAACTTTTTTCCTTGCTAATGAACAGATCAGCTGGGAGCCTTAAAGTCTTCTCTTACAGCACCTTTTTCTACCCAAAGCTTCAGAGTGGTGAAGGCCATGCAGCAGTGAAGAACTGGACAAAATCTCAGGATCTCTTCATCTTGGATCTTATATTTGTTCCTTTGCACCTAGGCATGCACTGGGCTTTGGCCGTAAGTCATATATAATAAGTTGGGATGCATTGTTTTAATATTTATGTCTTTGAAAAGTGTAAAACAATATTTTTGATTTTCAGTTTGTCTTTAACTTGCCTATATTGCTTCTAACCACCAGCTAATTGATTTTAAATCCCAGGCCATACAGTGAAACAACCACAAAGTCAATCATCGACCTCCGACCTAGGGTGTCCTGGTGCCACGTGTACTGATGGACACCCTTATGCTTGAACATGGTGTTCGTTATGGACAAACTGTGACTAGCACAGAAGTCCAAAAACAGAACACCACTCGGGTTCAGGTCGACTGAGCTGGGGGACTATAAGCATGGTGAGTGAGCTGAGGGGCTATAAGCATGCCCACACCAGCCCGCCTCCTCTCACCACGGGCAACTCCAGAGTAGTAGAGAGTCCAGCCTCTCTCGAGGACTCGGGTTCCAGAGCCCAAGCTGTGCGTGGAGGTGAGCTCAACTATCTCTAATCGGTATCTCTCAGCCTCCTGCACCAGCTCAGGCTCCTTCCCCCCAGCGAGGTGACATTCCATGTCCTAGAGCAAGATTACGTGTCCGGGGATTGTGTTGCCAAGGCCCCTGCCTTCGACTGCCACACAATCCACAATGCACCGACCCCTTACGGTTCCACCTAGGACCTGTTTGCCTTGGGAGACCCTACCAGGGGCAAAAAGCCCCAGATAACATAGCTTCTAGGATCATTCAGGCTCGCAATTTGACATGAAACACCTGAGATCAGAACAGGTATTTTATTAATATGAATGTCACGAAACACTGCAGAAAGGTTATGTAAAGTTATAACAGAATGAATATAATTTTTAAAAAAATACCCACCATCGCGGACAAGTAACGTTATCTGAAGCAATTTATGCAAACAGCTTTCCTCCAGATCTATGCAAATTATCAAATAGGCCACACCTCCCCTATGACGCAATATATGTTACGCTGTCCTGAAATCAGTGAAAATAAGTGCCTGCCTACTGAGAACCGATGAGCTGTTGTTACTGCACATGCATAATTCACTGAACTGATACAGCAACAAATGTAAATGGTTATGATTTAATGTCTTATCAACAAATGAGTGAAAAAAGTTACATTAGTTTTTGAAACAACTGATGGAGCGAAAGAAACATTTTAAAATTATGCTTTTTTTTGTAAGTTTTTGTAAGTTGATGAATATTAGTTTATTAACTTTATATCTTTAAGACACATAAAACACCCACGTTTGCACATCAATGGATGTACTGGGTGTTTTAGTTGCAAAACGTAAATGTAAGAAACGTATTCAACTAAAGTTATGATTACAAAGAACTTTTCAAATGTGTTAAATTGATTGTATTAATATCTGCCGGCAGCGGCGGGATGAAGGAATTTACATCATGACGTCATTGTGAATTACGTCAGGACATAAAAGAACTAGTGAACTGGATTATTGAACTGGTTCATTAAAACAAACTGTCCGAAAGAACCGGTTCTCGGAAAAGAACCGAACTTCCCATCACTACTCATTATTTTCCCATGCTCTGTTACCAATTCGTATGACCTGGGCATAGTCTCTTTAATCACTTTTGCCAATGGTCCCCACTGCCCATCACATGTCACTCATACAATTTCCTCTTGGGCAAGTGGGCTCAGTGGTCTTGCTGTTTTGTTGTAGTGATTAATCTGTCTTTCATTTGCAGAATTCCACCTACTCCGTACCATTTGATGCTTTACCGACGTTAGCTTTGTCCGTAGTTTCATATTCATGAGCATTTCTGCCCGTGAAAGTCCATTCTCCAGTGGTGAAGCTCTATAATTCAGAATAGCCAGGTACGGATCACTCCCTGTCTCAGTGGCTTTTTTTTAGTTTCACTATTTGAACTCTTTTCTCTGCTAAACCGTTGGACTGCGGGTACAGAGGGCTGTATATAGGGCTTCGCACTATGTGCTTGAATCTATGACTTGCAAACTGTGGTCCGTTGTCACTTATTACAGTCATTGGAATACCATTTCATGCAAATATACCTTTTGTCTTTGCAATGACCTGATCTTACTTTGTGCTTGTCAGCTGCACGAATTCCAGGTACTTTGAATGATAGTCCATGAGCAACAAGTAATCTTTGTCATTAAGCTGAAACAAGTCCATACAAACTTTTCCCCACGGCTCCTTCTCTTACATTTTTCGATTCCTAAAAAATCCTTCATGCACAAGTTTCAGCATCATTTTTCTCATTGAGATTGGCAAAATAATTCTTGTTCATTTTAGCAAAACTCCATCTAGCACTGACAGTTCATCTTTAAAATGCTGGAAAGAATTTTCCATTGTCTCATCTCCATCTCCAGGCATGTGAATCCTGTCAATTGCTTTTATAACTGCTCATCTTTCAGTGTTTCTTTGGCTGCTTCAACCCATTTTGTTGTTGACACTGGCATCTGTAAATTTGCACATCTTTCTCAGTAGTTGCAAACGGCTCCTAAACCCGCGTGTGTTGCATCTGTAGAGACCTTTAGAGGCTTTTCCTGGTCATAAAAATTCAAAACAGGTTCTCTTGTTAAACTGCTTTTTAACCATGACCACACTTTTGCCTGCTCATTGTTCCACTGCCACACTATGTCCATTTCTAACAAGCTTCTCAGTGACTTTGTATTTGCTGACAGATTTCGAACAAATTTTCCTGAGTTTATTAACCCTAAGTCTCTTTGGAGGACTTTTTTGTCTCCTGGCTCTGGCATTTCATCTATTGCTCTGATTTCTTTGTCTGGTTGTATTCCTTCTTCAGACAGTCTTTCTCCCAGGTAAGTGCTTTCTCTTACTCCAAACTGGCATTTGTTTTATTACATTCCACTTTAATTCCATTTCTTTGTGATTGATCCAGGACCTTGCAAAGTCTTTCATCATGCTTTTCGTTTGAGTGGCCCCATATCACTATATCATTAATGAAGACACCGACTCCTTCTATTCCATCAAAAAGCTGTTGCACAGTTTTGTGGAATACTTTCTGAGCTTATGCCAAAAGGTAGCCTTTGGAAACAATGCCTTCCAAACGGTGTGTTGAAGGTTCATCATTGTGTGCTTTCCTCATCTAGCACTATCTGGTAAAATCCCGATGAGGCATCCAATTTGGAGAAATATGTTCCACTCATTGCACTAGTAATGTCTGACTATTTTGGAAGTCTGTAGTGCTCACGTTGGATGGCCTTGTTTAAGTCTTTTGGATCTATACACAGTCTTAGATCTCTGTCTGATTTTCTACCATTATTCTGTAGGTTCTTCTATTTTTCTGATTATTCCTTCCTTTATCAGAACTTCTATTTTCTCTGTCAGTCTTTCCTTTAATGGCACCCTTCTTGCAGGATGTATGACCGGTTCTGATTCTCCTTCAGCTTTATCTTGTTTTTTCCTTGAATTTTCCTATTCCTTTGAAAACTTCTTTGTATTCTTTTATCCAGTCATTCTGAGTAATTCCTTCTGTAGTTGCATCTTTGTCATTTCCTTGTTTATGACATGGTCTCTGTCAGTGAGGCGATGGAGATATTGTGCAACTGTCTCGCTGTCCTCTTGTTCCTTGACCTCAGTCTGGTCCCCAGCCACGCTGTTGAGGAGCATACTGAAGATTCATGGGATAATTTGTTGGATATCCCATTGGATATTGCATCATAGCTGGGGGCAAAGGCTGTGGCTGTGTCATCATCACTTGTGGTACTCCTCCATTTTGAGGTGGCACAGCCCGAGCAGCGGTTGGAGCCACCATGACTGCCGCCTGTTTTGAGGCATACTCTTTATCTTCCTTCTTTTTCTTTTCATGGCTTCCTTGTTTATTTCTCACCAGCTCCTCCAGCTGGGCTTTATGTAGTTGCACTAGCA
The DNA here is from genome assembly GCF_022655615.1 of Tachysurus fulvidraco. Lineage (NCBI taxonomy): Eukaryota > Metazoa > Chordata > Actinopteri > Siluriformes > Bagridae > Tachysurus > Tachysurus fulvidraco. The sequence continues at coordinate 32,565,484 of NC_062520.1, forward strand.
GATCTTCTGCAGCCTTCTTTGCCTCCTGTTTTCTTTTTCTGTGTAACTCTGTATGGTGTATTACATTTGCTTCGAAGGTGGCCCATGGCATGGTGTTTAGTTGGTCTCGGACTTCCTCAGGGAGTGCCGTTTTAACATGAGTTTAAACAGTGTCTCACTTGCGGGTGTCTCATCCCATGCTGCTCCCATCTCCTCTCTCCAGGACTCCTGGAGTTTCAGTATGAATTGGGCAACCCCTTCTTCTTCTTCCAGCTTTATTTTTTCAACTTTTCTTGGGTCTGCCTTGGTTGGGTTGGCCGTCCTCAACTGATCCCACAGGTCATTCCTGTATGGGCCGAAGGTTATTCCATCTCCCCTTGGATCGTCAGCCATTCTTTCCAACCCAGCTTTATTGAGTATTTCCAGCATTTTGGCTATTCCTACGGTCTGGAATAGGATTGCCTTCAGATTGAGTATGGCCAAGAGTTGTCCGGTTGATTGTTCTTCAAATCTGGTAATCCACCTTTGTGCCCCCTGACACACATTTGGCAACCTTTGTATTAGTTCAGTTATGTCCATGAATGTCCAAGGCACATAGTGTGCCTGCCTCCCTTTGACTTTCTATCTTGGTCATCTGGGAGAGTGGAGCTGGACTCCTCGTGTCTTCTCTTCATGTCTTTTTCTCCTGTTGATACCTGTCGTATTAACCCTTTGACTTGTGATCTCCAGTTCTACTTCACGTGCTTTAGCTTCCTTCACCCAACTGTATGGATGGATCCCGTTGTACTCGGATCTGTAATGTCCGTTATAAGATGGGGGTTGGAGCTGCTCCTCACATTCACCTGAGGGTGGGGCTGTAGCCTTCTCTTACTCCTGTCCTGTTCTTTACTCTGTTCTCCCTTTAGCCCCTTTAACCCTGTAAAGCCCACTGTTGCAGAATTACAACACCACCTTTTTATTTGTCCAGTCACCTGGCCATGAACTCACCCTACCTGCAAATTATTATTATTATTAATTTTTTTTTCCATGACTGGCTTTGTCAAGATCCGAATAAAATTCCTCAAATTTTTTTTTCTTTATTTATTACAATGTCTAGAACACATACATATTTAGTTATTTTGGAAAACTAGAGCTTGTTATGTCCATGCTGTAATTCTACAACTTTGGGCCAAAGTGGTAGTCAAAATAGCCTGTCTAACTTATGCCTTACATAAGGACACTGCACTACTCACATCATAAACTCTTAGATGATTCATTATAATTCATTTCTAAATGTGCTTTTCTGTTAAATTTATACTTATTTTCGATTAGACCATAATTACACACAAGAATATGCTACTTGAAACTCCATCATATAGAGCAGTATCTGAAACTCCCTGTATCTTTGTATTTTTTTGTTTGTTATTTAACTAAACGAGCAGATTTTTGGGGTGATGCCTGTTGCATTGTTCAGGGACAGGTGCAAATGGATATGCTGGATAATATATAGATCTCTCTTTCAGTTAGTTTATTCTTCCAGTTTACTGCAATAGTGGATACACAAACACACTGTGTAGCGAGTGCAATGTTCGCCTGTGCCTTTCAGTAGAAAAGAGCTGTCTTAGGGCCTATCACTGCAACCAATCACAGACTTCCAACCACACCAAAAGTGACAGAAACAAAAGCTCTCCTAAATTTTTTTTTCCGCTCTGCGGTACGCCACATTGTTATTCTTAATACCAAAAATATAAATAAGAAATTTCTCATGCTTTCTCTTTTTACTTCACCCCAGCATTTTATTATTCTTACTTTCATCTTCCTACATTTTAACTCATCAAACGTCCCTCCTTCAAGCCACTGCAACTCTCCTTTTGTCCGTTCTTGCCATGTACTTTTTATTCATTTTCAGCATCTTTGTGACTTTTACCTTTCTCCATCATGCACCCTTGTCTCGCCCTTGTGGCACTGTCACGTGGTTCTGTGACTATTTCTGTTGACCGTTTATTCTTTTGTTCTGGTAAACATTGTTGTGCAGGATTCCTTCTAGTATAATTCTCAAGAAAGACAAGGCAGATATTCAATTAAAATAAAAAATTAAAATTAATTAAAATCAATCAACTGCACATTCAAATAATTACATACTCAACCAAGTATTGATCCATTCAATTAATTAACTCACTAATCAATCAAGTAAACTAAAAGGTAAATCAATTAGATAATTAGTCCAGTAAAAATTAAATTGTTGTTAAATTGTCAAAAAGAAAATTAAATTGTCTCATCTAACGACTCATTTATAACATCATGTAACTCTACTCAGTTAGATAATTCTCCAAGTTTTCAGCTTCCAAAAACTTTGACACTCAGGAAAGAGGAAAAAAACAATCACATTGGGAAAAAAAACAATCTCTAGTCTTTTACTGAAACAAAAACACTACATTAGGTTTTTATATGTCTTGATTAATGTAATTATAAATCATATTGTATTTATGTCTAGTCCTGTTATGAATTAAAACCAGATTTTATGTATGTATGCGTATGCATATATGTGTGGACCCCAGGAAGACTAGATGATTGCTAAGACTTTCAGCTAATGGGATCCATATAAATAAAAAATAAAGTAAAATAAATAAAATAAATTAATCTACACCTGGTTTAACACTACGGAAAACATCGGGGCTAAAAAAACCTCTCCCCAACAAAAACAATCTTTTTTTTTTTAAAAAAAGGCCCAAGAATGGATTTTATATGAATGTTTTTTCCCACTAGGCATTAGTATCTGCTCACAAAAAACAGAAAAAAGTCATAACAGTCATAACTGTTTTCACAGCGCTCTAGCTGGCACAGCTGGCCCCTTGCCAGATGGCCCTTATCGCTCCTCGTTGGAATCGTTTCCTTATTGGCTAAAGAGATATCGGGTTCTCGCTACTTGCTACTGGCTGGCCCAGCTGCCATACAAACGGAGGGTGTTCCGGATATTGGCTTCTAAGCTGTCTATCTCTGCTCTACGGGCACCTATTGGCTCATGTGAAGGCTGGACTACAAATATGACACCGAATTTGTAGTTCATCAACTGGGAAGTGAGAGCCGGAAAAAAAATGGACGGGAGTGAACTCCGTTTACAGTCTTCGGTCAGAAAAATAACTATTGTAAGACGAGCACAGCAATTTGGATTAAAAGGCTTAGATATTTCTTGGACCCTTGGGGATCTATGAAAAAATATTGAAAATTATGAAGCGAGGGAAGAGTTTAAAAGTAAGTAAACAAACTGAACTAGCGGCACCTAATTCAGGTGAATCTTATTTTCACTCAGTGTACCACTCTGTGACTCATACAGTTCTCTGTTATAAATGGATGTTCTGCTTGTGTTAATTAGCCATTATAAATGGATGTTATGTTCTTTGTTACTTAGCGCTTTTTTCCGTTGCAACTTATTTTATAAGTGCCATACAACACTTCACAATTGCTTGTACTTTATCACACATCAAACTGAATCGTCATTCAGTTTGACAATACACAACTACACATGCGCACATAAACAATTCATACACATTACACACCGTACACATATCTACGTATACTATGGCGTACACTTATTGTATTGTATACTTATGGCATACACTTATGAATATGTGTACTTATCGCCGTATATTTATGAATGTGTACTTATCCCCGTATACTCATGAATGTGTACTTATCGCCGTATACGTATGATGATGTGCACGTATATGAATACCCATAAATACATAAATAATACCATGCACTTTACCATATATTCCCGTGCAAAATGTATACAACAGAATTCACTCATGAGATTTTTTCTTTCACACACACACACCTCCCTCACTCTGTCTCTCGCTCTCTCTCTCTTTCTCTGTGTGTGTGTCTCTCACATACACACACAGTCACAAATTAAAACAACCTTATCTATTTTTCCCTTTGCTCCCTCTCATCCAGTTCTTTTATTTCACCCTTAGGAGTTCTTGGCCCTGGGAGCTCTTTTCACCAGGGCCACCCCTCCCTTTCAGGCCACAGATTCACTATACACAGACTTTTGAATATAACAGGCCTCTGCTTACCTTAATATTATGGCCGGCCTCTGTAACCCTTCTGAGAGAGTGGTCCTGGTTCCGGATGCAGATCACGCTAGCCCCTTTGAAGTCCCATCTGGGTCGCCATTAAATATATCAGAACTCAGAGCTGCCTCCAAGTTGACACATCGCAGGGTGATCTTTACACTTACACTTTTTGGTTACTAAAGACTGTTTTAGTTAGACTTAACTAATAACTCTATAATTACTACAAAAATACACTGAGAAAACTCCTCAGACCTGGATGAGAATGAGCAAACTTCTTTATTGTGGTCAATCAGCCAACAATCTTCTAAGAGAAATTACCAAGTTGAAAGTAACAAATGAAAACCCCAAAAAGAGCATGTCATGCAAAAATCAATCAAAAACAAAAACTCTCACGACGTTCTTGCAAAAGTAAAAAACACACACACTTCCACACACACACACACACGCGTGGGGCTGCCTCCTTCATCTGGCCAGAAGAATTTGACACACACCTTCACCCCCAATCTTCTCAATATATACCCTGGTGCTCCTAGCCTCCTCTTTGGTTCCCAGTATTTCTTGGAGTCCCAGGTGCCATTTCACCTCATTTATCGGCATCACCTCCTATGTTTTCTAAATACACTGACCTAATTTCCCCTTATTTCCTATTACCTTTTCCCCATATGCCCATTTATGGATTTTCCTCCCCTTAGTTCTCAGGGCCTAGGTCTGTAAACCAATGTCTTTTTCATTCTACATAACAAGTTATCGCTATGAGCTAAGGTCTGAGAACCATGGTCTTCTTCATTTTCCATAACAATTTATGAGCTAAGGTCTGGGAACCATGCTCTTTTCCATTCTACATAACAAGTTTGTATTTGTTATTACAAATGTGCTCAAACTGACTAGGCCTGGCAGCCCCAAATCTGGTTACTTTTACTAAGTTTATGATTACAATAAACATCTTTGGCCTACAACATCACCTACATATGTCTTATGACAGCAATTGTAATATTTTGCAAGGCCTAATACTTTACTTTGGTTATAGTATTGTAAGGAATAATACTTTAATTATTTCTACTAAGATCTTTTACAACATCTCTCTTTATCAATCCAAACTGAATGCATGATTTCAGCCCTAGTAATAACTTGTCTGTTTCCATCCACAAGTACAAAAAACACATCCTTCTTCTTTCCTTTGTAGGATAGACTGACTCTGCATATTCCCTTTGTAGGTATAGTTTGTTCTCATACGTTTTCAGATGCACTTTTCTTTGATTTATTTTTGGTTTTCTATTCAGTCTCAGAAAGTCTTTCATAGGGAGGATGTTTACCTTGTGCCACTGTGTCCAATTTTAATGTGACATCAGTGCCATTTACATCCATGTGAGCCATCCCCTCTCCTCCTGGATTAATTTGTTCCTCTTCGATTGAGTCTAACGAAGATTGCTTCATCATCATTCATTGCCTTCTGAGGCCTGGCAAATTTGTATTGGCCTTTCTGTGAAGTGAGGTTTATCTCTTTTAACAATTACATCCTGACTCTTATCTTGTACTCCAATGACTTTTTGATCACATTTTAACAATTATGAAGAAGTCACATAAATAAATGAGGAACCAATCACCACTTATATCAACATTGTATTTCCCCTGTTATCAAAATATACAATTTCGAACACTCAAACTTTTCACCATTGAAAGCAAGTGCTCATAAATGTCCATCCAACATTAAAGTCTTGAGTTACCACAAATGTCCTTGGTTCTTCATTCCATTATAGGTTTATCCAAAGTTTGCAAAGGAGCTCAGATATATTCCCAAATTGAGGAGAAACACAAATCAAAATCTTGAGCCAGATGAGATGTCCTCAAACTAACATAAATTTTCCTCAATCAGGGTGTACGTACAAGAATCAAAGCATGGGGAGAGCAAACACTCCCAGCTAACAGGTATCTTCCCTCACATTTCCTCCCAACTTTTACTCCTAACCTGGAGAAATCTCCCTGATAATGACACCTATTGCCATCTAATTGCAGGGGGTACAATTACGACTAACAAAAAGTAAGGAACACAGGGGAACAGTTTACTGGAACTGTTACACACCCCTTCTCTCAGAAGAAGGTCTGACCTGGCCGTAGAACTTTTTAAGATTTGCTACATGGTAGATCTCAACTTGTTTGGGTTCGGTTAACATCTCAACTCTGTAGTTTACATTATTCAACTGTTTAAAAACTTTGGCAGTCTGACGGGTCTCCTGTTTCCCTGCTACGGTCAGCCAGTGGGTGGAGCTGTGTTGTTAATTCAGGTGCACCTGTTTCTTGTTATCTCTCCTTATTTAAGTTTGGTGTTGATTGTGTTTAGCAGATCTTTTTCCGCTTGGGATCTGTTTAGGGTTGTTTTCTGTTTTGTTTCTTTATTATTTTGTAGGTGTTGTTTTCATTTGAGTTCACCACTACCCTGTCACATGTAAACTGTTAAAACATTCTGCCAAAGCTCAGATTAATTATTCACAATTATTTATTAAATAAAAGATTAACTGGTATTTTGGTTTTCAGTGCATCCTCCCTTTTTTTTCATGACTTGAGCCGGTTGTGACAGCAGGCCCTTGCCACTTAGGTGCTAGCTTTGCCATAAATGCGTCCCCTGCACGAGACAATGGGTGAGCTCGTGTCAGAACTCAGAGCCCGCCTCCGAGTGGACATATCGCAGGGTGAACCGCACTTTCAGACTTTTAGCCAAATAATGAATATTAAATACTTAAATTAACTATTTAACTATTTACTATTAAATTAACTATTTAAATTAACTATTAAACAAATTATTTAAACTAAAATTTACTGTTAACACTATAATTGATACAAATTAAACAATGAGAAGACTCTCCAAACATCTTTATAGGAGCCAGTCAGCCAACAATTCCATTGAGCTCAAAGAAAAATTTCTAAGTCAAAAGCAATCAAATGAAAAAAAAAAAACCCAAGCAAGCATCCCCCTGCAACCAAACAGTTTGAACACAAAAAAGCAAGCCAGCTGTGGGGATTGAAGCAGTCCTGGCCCAGGGCGAGATGGGTGAAGAAAGGCCCATAGCCTTCCTGGGCAGGAAACTGTTACACCGAGAGAGGGGATACTCTACCGTGGAGAAAGAGGGGCTGGCAATCAGGTGGACATTGGAGAGCCTCCGATATTACCTGCTGGGAAAATAATTCACCACCGAGCTCTGACATGGATCCATACCATGAAGGACCACAACGCTTGGGTGACTAGGTGGTACCTTTCCCTGCAACCCTATCAGTTCAAGGTCAGACATGGACCTGGGGTCCAGAACAAGATTGCTGGACGGGGGTGTTTGTGTGTGATGTGACAGAGTGACCTGTCCCAATGCCCGTTGATCCGTGCAGCACACAGACACACACACACATTAGCTTTGTCTTGTGTTTAATGTTTTGTCCTGTTGTGTGTCTATACTTACATGTTATGAGCGTTTGTCAGTGTCTGTGTTGGCGGTCTTCCACGTTGCATCTCCATCATCAGCCGGTCGAACCCGAGTGCCACCAGTGGCCTGGGTCCACTGTGAGTGGGCGTATCAGCGTGAAGCAGCCGGAATGATCCTGTCTGTTACAGGGGAATAAATAAATTAAATATAATTATTCTGTGTTTATTATTTTTGTTTATCTTTTGTTTTTGTTATTTTGATCATCTTTTGGTTTCTAGAAATATTTCATTGATATATGTTTATATATACATTTATATAAAATTGTGTTGTGTTGGGTAAATGTACATACTTACCCTTTTACTTACCTCTTGTGTTAATATTGGTCTTAAATAAAAGGGGCGGGGCTTGGCCTATAAGAAGGCCTATAATAAGCCCCAGAGAAAGATCTGTGTCAGTTTACCTGGCTAGCGAGCGTGCAAGTGTGGTGCCGTGAGCAAGTTATTTTTGTCTGTCTTGAAGTAGTGGACTTTATATATATACACATTTATATATACACATTTATATATTTCTTTTCTTTTGTTTTTCACAGTTTTGCTCCTTTGTTACTTTTGTACATAGTGTTGGGTCGGTATTCACCTCTTGGGCACTGTAAAATAAATAGCACTTTTACATCTTTGCGAGTATTGCCATCATTTTTTTTAGTTTTTTTTTTTTTGGGAAAACCCAGTTATGCCTGACAGCAGGTCTGCGAAGACCTGTTGTCTGACACCAGCCCTAAATCTCAATATATACCCTGGCACCTCTAGGTGCCTTCTATACATTCAGGTAATTCATCCTTTCTAAATTCCCCTTACTTTGCAGAATACACAATAAGACTTCCCCTTATTTCCCAGAAAAACAAGTCTGCCCTTTTAATTTCAGAAAAACAAGTCTGTCCTGTATTTTTTCCAGACTTACTTCTGCATTGTTATTAAAAAATATGTTTTGTTGTTAAAAATGTTGTTAAAAATGTGCTCCAGAGATCTTGTCTCTTCTTATTCTTGAGTTATTTGCCACTCAATCTTCCATAACACAGATGTTTTGTGTATTAATCCTCTTTTACAGCTACATTGAGTAAGTTTCCTCATTTCATTTCTTGCTATTCTATACTGTATATGATTTCTACTGATTATATAATTGATTGATTATATGTTATCTTTATGAGTTTAAATTATGATAAAAGTTCTTGATTTTATATTGGTTATGTTGTATTGCTATTTTTGCTAAGCCCTTGCTGTTATAATATTGCTTTGTATATATGTAGAGTTCTATGTTGACTCCTTAAGCTTACTAAACCTATGAACTAAACATTGTTATGATCTCAGTATGTCACTTTCCAGACTGGGCTTGCACACACATGCATATTTTAAGCCTTAGTTTCTCTATTTCCACTAAAGGTCAGGTTCCCCCTAAACCCTCAATCTCAGAATCAGCAGGTCCGTCCAGCTGGTCGCCTGATTCAGCTGTCTCGCCCTACTCCCTACATGAGGCCTGTTTCAGCTGAACTTTTGACTTTCACTTCCTCACACATTGTTGACCAGAGAGCTCAGACTGACTATGCCTGATAGCACTGAGTCTGGTTATTTTTTACTAAGTTTATGATTACAATAAACCTCTTTTCTTGTTTACACATTGACTCAGGTGTGGCCATTTATATGTTAGTCATATATTACCCTAAAACTATTACAACATCTGGGGCCTACAACCTTGCCTACATACAAATGTCTTATGACGCCAATTGTAATATTTACTTATAGTATTGTAATTAATAATACCTTAATTATTTTTATTAAGATTTTTCTTTACTCCCCCCTTTGAGGCTGTAAACCCGCAACCAAACCTATGTTGTAGTAATCTTGACATAAATCCTAACCCTAACCTTATGAACATCAACAGGGGCTATGGTTATAATGAAAAATAAATAAATCACATTTAAACAAAACAAAAATTTCAAACAACATTTAAACAAACCAAAAATCTTAAACTCTAAACAAAACTTCAACAAATTTTAAGATTTAAACAAAATTTCAACATTACCACTCTAGTATAACCATTAACACCCCCCCAATACACGTATCACACACATATCCAGAAACATATGTCATTATCAAAGGGTGAACCGAGAGTGAGCAAAAAACCCTCAGAGGCCAACTGGGGGAAAATTCTCACTCTGCCCGCATATATAGCACGACAGTGAAGTCAGTGTCACCAGGGTCACCGTAATATACAGCATACACATATAACAACAGCTTTAACATACAGGAAAGAGAGTCAGGGTATACTCAGAGTCACACTATTATTAGTTTTATTATTGGTTCCTCAGGGCCGTGTTCAAGACAGGCCTTGTGGTGTCCTCGAGGCGGTTAGGGTCAGAGACATCGGGATGGGTGGTACTCCATGGATCTGCACACAACACTTACAAAAGATACACAAACAAGGGAGACACAGACAAACAGGGACAGTAGACACAGAACATATGCAAGGCAAGGCAAGTTAAGTTTATTTGTATAGTACATTTCATACACACCGGTCATTCAAAGTGCATTACTCCCCCCTTTGAGGCTGTAAAGCCTCAACCAAACCTATGTTGCAGTAATCCTGACATAAAACCTAACCCTAACCTTATGAACATCAACAGGGGCTATAACCAAAAAAATAAATCACATTTAAACAAAACAAAAATTTCAAACAACATTTAAACAAACCAATAATCTTAAACTCTAAACAAAACTTCAACAAATTTTAAACTTTAAACGAAATTTCAACATTACCACTCTAGTATAACCATTACCCCCCTCAATACACGTATCACACACATATCCAGAAACATACGTGCTCATTCTCAAAAGGTGAACCGGGAGTGAGCGAAAAACCCTCAGAGGCCCTGGACACAACACTTACAAAAGATACACAAACAAGGGAGACACAGACAAACAGGGAAAGTAGACACAGAACATACTGTAGGCAAGGCAAGGCAAGTTTATTTGTATTGCACATTTCATACACAGAGGTCATTCAAAGTGATTTACATAAAAATTTGAAAACAATTTATAAGAGAGAAAAAAAAATGAAAAATAAGAAACACACAATAAAATCATAACAAAAACAAATAGAAATTAAAGAAAATAAATGTGATTTTAATAAAAAACAATTTAAAATATGTTAAAGAATAAAACAGGATTAAAAGTGATTTGGATAAAAAGTGCAGTCAGTGTGAAGCAGCACAGTCAGTGTGAAGCAGCACAGTCAGTGTGAAGCAGCACAGTCAGTGTGAAGCAGCACAGTCAGTGTGAAGCAGCACAGCACTCATTCAGTAAATGCAGAGTTAAACAGATGTGTTTTTAATCTAGATTTAAAAGTGTCTACTGTTGAAGCACATCTGATCTCTTCTGGAAGCTGATTCCAGCTATAGGTGGCATAATAACTAAATGCTGACGCACCTTGTTTTGAGTGAACCCTTGGTATCTCTAACTGACCTGGGGTCTCATTTATAAAGCGTGCGTACTCACAAAACGGGGCTGGAAACATGTGTACGCCAGTTTTCGCACAAAGGTTGTGATCTATTGTAGTGGAAATTTTTACTTTAGAGAAGAACACATGAATCTGTCCTTCTAGGCTTCTGTATTTCCCATGGCTGGTAGTTATTGTGACTAGAGATTTCAGTTGTTTCTTCCTAAAACTGCCTTTAATCAGACCTTTCCCATGAGACCTTTTCTGTTCCCGTGGGATTAGCTTGGTCAGAAGATGAACAGGCGATGCTTCTAAGCCAATGGTGGATGATGTTTTGGTTTTACATGTCCTGTTTCATTTTATTCCTGTCTATAAAATGCCGGTGTTATCAATAATGGAGGCCCTTCCTCTCTGATTTTACACATAGAGTGTTGGGTCCTTCTACAAAGCTGAAAACAATAAACCGTGAAAACCTTTATACTCTTGCCCGTGCCTGTTGGTGTGATATATTTATGCTTTAATTCTCTCGAACCTCAAAACTTCCACAACAGGCTGGCGTCGTCGGCAGGATTCCGCGTTTGAGAGTCGACTTCGGGGATTCCGGGGAGGCTTGCAGCGCTCGAGCCTTGAAGGCTGTTAACTTCACCTCGACCGCAAAATTGGCTATGAGCGTGAGAGTACTCGGGAATTCACCGTGAGCCACCTCAACGCTGGAATCAAAAGTAATTGGATGTGTGGAAGGTGAGAGAATCTATTTTTATTTGTGTTAAAGAACACTGATTAATCTGCTAAAGTTGTAAGGGTTTTATTTTGAAAACCATAGTTGAATTCATTAGTGTTGAATAGTGAATATTGTTGGTTGTCTCTGTGTAGAAAGTGCTGTAAAGACAGGATTTAAACCTGGATCTGTCGACAGGTCAGTGACCTGGATAGGCACCTAGTGCAAGGCCTAAAAAAAGTAAAGCATGGCACTAATCTGGGATTAGGTGCTAAAGGTGTCTTGTTTGCGAGGTTTTGAGAAAACCCGCCGCTAAGAGCTGACGAGCTCGGTGTAGACTCTCCGGAGAGCAAAGCAGGTTTGGGGAAAAGAGAAAAGGCCAAAACAAAAGATAACACACACATAGCACAGGCTTTCTGGTGCAGAGACTGTCAACAATAAACTAAGATAGTCATGGGCAACAGTATTTCTAACAGCATGCTCAATAAAAACCCAGTGTGTGTCACTGGACCTAATGTGAATTATATGAGAAATAATTATGGTCCTGATTCTGTGTCACAATTGCTGCGGTGGGTGACGGAGTGTGGCTTCCCAGACGGCGGCAGTTTTAGCTTAAAGCAGTTAGATTTGCTGAAAAGTAACCTGACCCAAATGGAAAGAGATAATGTTGGGAAGAAGAAGAAGAGCAGGGTAGAAATAAACTGGACAGCTTTTCACTTGTGGAAGTTAGAGGCTGAAAAAAGGTTTCAAAAAGCACAATGTACTCCAAAGAGAGCATCTATACAATATGTACAGAATACACAAAGTACAATAAGTAACTCACAAAGTCTCCAGTGTCTTAAGTCTTTTTCAGATGATCCTGACCTGGATGGACCGCCTCCTCGACCACGTCTGGCAGCGGCTGCGTCATGTCGACAGGTGTGCGCGGATCCGGAGCCAGCTCGTGTGGAGCCGAAGGAGAGTCCACTGCCTCCACCGAAGGCAGTTAAGGCTGACCCACCCTCTCCACCGATCGCGGATCGTACACGCCAGAAAGACAAGCAAAAGGAGACTATGGATCTTGAACCTGTCAGAGAAGAGGCTTCGATTCCAGAGGTCAAAGAGAAACTTCAGAGTGTGATTACAATGCCCATGGTGGAAGTAGCGGGGCCGGATGGAGACCCTATGTTAGTACACCGTCCGTGGACACTAAAGGACATTGAGCATGCTCATGAGCACCTCCCTGACCCGAGAGAAGTGGGGGGGGGGGATTTGGTGTGGAGTTGGAACGTTTCTGCAAAGAATTTCGTCCCACCTCTCTTGAACTGAGGCGCCTGCTGGGAAGAAAACTAGCATCTGACATAACGCGGATTAAGTATGAATGGCCGGATGAAAATCTGTGCATGAGACATCCAGATCATGAGAGCGGGAGGACTGCGACGTACTATAACTTCGTAACGGAATTACGTGAAGCGTGTTGTGAGGCTTTTCCAGTGAAGATGGATATGACAAAGATTGCGCTGTGCAAACAGCAGGACAGCGAGACAGTTGCGCAATATCTTCATCGCCTCACGGAAGTACACAACGCGCACAGCGGCCTTACTGACCCCAAGAATATGAGTGAGGGGGTAGTGACCGCATACGAGGCGCATTTGAGAAACAGTTTCATGAATGGACTGATTCCGGAAATATCTGACAAGGTGAAAAACCTATGCATCACGTGGGACACTGGAAAGCTGAGCCTTATCGAACAACATGCTCTGCATGCGGAAAAGCTGCTCACGCAAGCCAAGCAAGATCAGGGAAAAAAGAGAGAAGAACAAACACACAAAGTTCAGCTGACGATGATGCAAGCCATGACGAGATATACACAATAGAGAGGGACTTCCACATATCGAGGAAGAGGGCGATATCGAGGAAGGGAGAGAGGAAGAGGACGAGCCAGAGGCGGAAAAGGAAAAGGGGGAGAGAGTGGATGTTTTGTTTGCGGAGGACAAGATCACTGGGCAAGGGAATGCCCTACGAGACATGATGAGGAAACTGCATGACCATCAACATCTCAGGTCGAGGAGGTCAGTCCTGAAGGGATGGGTGAGGCAAAATCTTGATAATGTTATATTTTTAATTAAATATTTAATTATACATTGTCTGTTTCTGGATCAGTCTGGGCAAATTCAGTGAAATAGTCATCGCTGAACGGAGGACTCCATTCAGGGTCATCGTCAATATCGTCTAGTTTCACAAGTTGTTTGGTCGTTAGATTGGACATTATGATGTAATGAATGCATTTGTATATGCAAGGGCCAAACAAACATAATAAGAGTAATACCACAATCACTGGGATTATCATTGATAGATAGGGAGTCCACTGTCCGAACAGTGTATACCAAAGTCCCCAACTATTATCTCCGTGTTCGTCTCGTTTCATTTGGTTTGCTACTTTGTGCATATCATGCAGTGCATCTGAGATAGACCCTTGGTCGTCATCGTTCGAGGGAATGAAATAATTAAATATTTAATTAAAAATATAACATTATCAAGATTTTGCCTCACCCATCCCTTCAGGACTGACCTCCTCGACCTGAGATGTTGATGGTCATGCAGTTTCCTCATCATGTCTCGTAGGGCATTCCCTTGCCCAGTGATCTTGTCCTCCGCAAACAAAACATCCACTCTCTCCCCCTTTTCCTTTTCCGCCTCTGGCTCGTCCTCTTCCTCTCTCCCTTCCTCGATATCGCCCTCTTCCTCGATATGTGGAAGTCCCTCTCTATTGTGTATATCTCGTCATGGCTTGCATCATCGTCAGCTGAACTTTGTGTGTTTGTTCTTCTCTCTTTTTTCCCTGATCTTGCTTGGCTTGCGTGAGCAGCTTTTCCGCATGCAGAGCATGTTGTTCGATAAGGCTCAGCTTTCCAGTGTCCCACGTGATGCATAGGTTTTTCACCTTGTCAGATATTTCCGGAATCAGTCCATTCATGAAACTGTTTCTCAAATGCGCCTCGTATGCGGTCACTACCCCCTCACTCATATTCTCGGGGGCAGTAAGGCCGCTGTGCGCGTTGTGTACTTCCGTGAGGCGATGAAGATATTGCGCAACTGTCTCGCTGTCCTGCTGTTTGCCACCAGCGCAATCTTTGTCATATCCATCTTCACTGGAAAAGCCTCACAACACGCTTCACGTAATTCCGTTACGAAGTTATAGTACGTCGCATTCCTCCCGCTCTCATGATCTGGATGTCTCATGCACAGATTTTCATCCGGCCATTCATACTTAATCCGCGTTATGTCAGATGCTAGTTTTCTCCCAGCAGGCGCCTCAGTTCAAGAGAGGTGGGACGAAATTCTTTGCAGAAAGTTTCCACCTCCACACCAAATCCCCCCCCCCCCCCCCACTTCTCTCGGGTCAGGGGAGGTGCTCATGAGCATGCTCAATGTCCTTTAGTGTCCCCGGACGGTTTTGTTTTTTGTACTAACATAGGGTCTCCATCCGGCCCCCGCTACTTCCACCATGGGCATTGTAATCACACTCTGAAGTTTCTCGTTGACCTCTGGAATCGAAGCCTTTCTCTGACAGGTTCAAGATCCGTAGTCTCCTTTTGCTTGTCTTTTCTGGCGTGTACGATTCCGCGATCGGTTTTGGAGAGGGTGGGTCAGCCTCTAACTGCCTTCGGTGGAGGCAGATGGACTCTCCATTCGGCTCCACACGAGCTGGCTCCGGATTCCGCGCACACCTGTTCGCCATGACGCGCAGCCGCTGCCCGACGTGGGTCGAGGAGGAGGCGTCCATCCAGGTCAGGATCATCTGAAAAAAGACTTAAGACACTGGAGACTTTGTGAGTTACTTATTGTACTTTGTGTATTCTGTACAATTGTATAGATGCTCTCTTTGGAGTACATTGTGCTTTTTGAAACCTTTTTTCAGCCTCTAACTTCCACAAGTGAAAAGCTGTCCAGTTTATTTCTACCCTGCTCTTCTTCTTCTTCCCAACATTATCTCTTTCCATTTGGGTCAGGTTACTTTTCAGCAAATCTAACTGCTTTAAGCTAAAACTGCGGCCGTCTGGGAAGCCACACTCCGTCACCCACCGCAGCAATTGTGACACAGAATCAGGACCATAATTATTTCTCATATAATTCACATTAGGTCCAGTGACACACACTGGGTTTTTATTGAGCATGCTCTTAGAAATACTGTTGAACATGACTATCTTAGTTTATTGTTGACAGTCTCTGCACCAGAAAGCCTGTGCTATGTGTGTGTTATCTTTTGTTTTGGCCTTTTCTCTTTTCCCCAAACCTGCTTTGCTCTCCGGAGAGTCTACACCGAGCTCGTCAGCTCTTAGCGGCGGGTTTTCTCAAAACCTCGCAAACAAGACACCTTTAGCACCTAATCGCAGATTAGTGCCGTGCTTTATTTTTTTCGGCCTTGCACTAGGTGCCTATCCAGGTCACTGACCTGTCGACAGATCCAGGTTTAAATCCTGTCTTTACAGCACTTTCTACACAGAGACAACCAACAATATTCACTATTCAACACTAATGAATTCAACTATGGTTTTCAAAATAAAACCCTTACAACTTTAGCAGATTAATCAGTGTTCTTTAACACAAATAAAAATAGATTCTCTCACCTTCCACACATCCAATTACTTTTGATTCCAGCGTTGAGGTGGCTCACGGTGAATTCCCGAGTACTCTCACGCTCATAGCCAATTTTGCGGTCGAGGTGAAGTTAACAGCCTTCAAGGCTCGAGCGCTGCAAGCCTCCCCGGAATCCCCGAAGTCGACTCTCAAACGCGGAATCCTGCCGATGACGCCAGCCTGTTGTGGAAGTTTTGAGGTCCGAGAGAATTAAAGCATAAATATATCACACCAACAGGCACGGGCAAGAGTATAAATGTTTTCACGGTTTATTGTTTTCAGCTTTGCAGAAGGACCCAACACTCTATGTGTAAAATCAGAGAGGAAGGGCCTCCATTATTGATAACACCGGCATTTTATAGACAGGAATAAAATGAAACAGGACATGTAAAACCAAAACATCATCCATCATTGGCTTAGAAGCATCGCCTGTTCATCTTCTGACCAAGCTAATCCCACGGGAACAGAAAAGGTCTCATGGGAAAGGTCTGATTAAAGGCAGTTTTAGGAAGAAACAACTTGAAATCTCTAGTCACAATAACTACCAGCCATAGGGAAATACAGAAGCCTAGAAGGACAGATTCATGTGTTCTTCTCTAAGTAAAAATTTCAATACAATAGATCATAACCTTTGTGCGAAAACTGGCGTACGCATGTTTCCAGCCCCGTTTTGTGAGTACGCACGCTTTATAAATGAGACCCCAGGTCAGTTAGAGATACCAAGGGTTCACTCAAAACAAGGTGCGTCAGCATTTAGTTATTATGCCACCTATAGCTGGAATCAGCTTCCAGAAGAGATCAGATGTGCTTCAACAGTAGACACTTTTAAATCAAGATTAAAAACACATCTGTTTAACTCTGCATTTACTGAATGAATGCTGTGCTGCTTCACACTGACTGTGCTGCTTCACACTGACTGCACTTTTTATCCAAATCACTTTTACTCCTGTTTTATTCTTTAACATATTTTAAATTGTTTTTTATTAAAATCACATTTATTTTCTTTAACTGCTATTTGTTTTTGTTATGATTTTATTGTGTGTTTCTTATTTTTCATTTTTTTCTCTCTTATAAATTGTTTTCTAATTTCTATGTAAAGCACTTTGAATGACCTCTGTGTATGAAATGTGCAATACAAATAAACTTGCCTTGCCTTGGTTCTGTGTCTACTTTCCCTGTTTGTCTGTGTCTCCCTTGTTTGTGTATCTTTTGTAAGTGTTGTGTGCAGATCCATGGAGTACCACCCATCCCGACGTCTCTGACCCTAACCGCCTCAAGGACACCACAAGGCCTGTCTTGATCACAGCCCTGAGGGACCAATAATAAAACTAATAATAGTGTGACTCTGAGTATACCCTGACTCTATTTCCTGTATGTTAGAGCTGTTGTTATATGTGTATGTTGTATATTACGGTGACCCTGGTGACACTGACTTCACTGTCGTACTATATATGCGGGCAGAGTGAGAATTTTCCCTCCATTGGCCTCTGAGGGTTTTTCGCTCACTCCCGGTTCACCCTTTGAGAATGAGCACGTATGTTTCTGGATATGTGTGTGATACGTGTATTGAGGTGGGTAATGGTTATACTAGAGTGGTAATGTTGAAATTTCGTTTAAAGTTTAAAATTTGTTGAAGTTTTGTTTAGAGTTTAAGATTATTGGTTTGTTTAAATGTTGTTTGAAATTTTTGTTTTGTTTAAATGTGATTTATTTTTTTTGGTTATAGCCCCTGTTGACGTTCATAAGGTTAGGGTTAGGATTTATGTCAGGATTACTGCAACATAGGTTTGGTTGAGCCTTTACAGCCTCAAAGGTGGGAGTAATGCACTTTGAATGACCTCTGTGTATGAAATGTGCTATACAAATAAACTTAACTTGCCTTGCCTTGCATATGTTCTGTGTCTACTGTCCCTGTTTGTCTGTGTCTCCCTTGTTTGTGTATCTTTTGTAAGTGTTGTGTGCAGATCCATGGAGTACCACCCATCCCGACGTCTCTGACCCTAACCGCCTCGAGGACACCACAAGGCCTGTCTTGAACACGGCCCTGAGGGACCAATAATAAAACTAATAATAGTGTGACTCTGAGTATACCCTGACTCTCTTTCCTGTATGTTAAAGCTGTTTTTATATGTGTATGCTGTATATTACGGTGACCCTGGTGACACTGACTTCACTGTCGTGCTATATCTGCGGGCAGAGCGAGAATTTTCCCCCAGTTGGCCTCTGAGGGTTTTTTGCTCACTCCCGGTTCACCTTTTGATAATGACATATGTTTCTGGATATGTGTATGATACATGTATTGGGGGGTGTTAATGGTTATACTAGAGTGGTAATGTTGAAATTTTGTTTAAAGTTTAAAATTTGTTGAAGTTTTGTTTAGAGTTTAAGATTTTTGGTTTGTTTAAATGTTGTTTGAAATTTTTGTTTTGTATAATGTGATTTTTTTTTCATTATAACCATAGCCCCTGTAGATGTTCATAAGGTTAGGGTTAGGATTTATGTCAAGATTACTGCAACATAGGTTTGGTTGAGGGTTTACAGCCTCAAAGGGGGTTAAAATATGCATGTGTGTGCAAGCCCAGTCTGGAAAGTGACATACTGAGATCATAACAATGTTCAGTTCATAGGTTTAGTAAGCTTAAGTAGTCAACATAGAACTCCACATATATACAAAGCAATATTATAACAGCAAGGGCTTAGCAAAAATAGCAATACAACATAACCAATATAAAATCAAGAACTTTTATCATAATTTAAACTCATAAAGATAACATATAATCAATCAATTATATAATCAGTAGAAATCATATATGGTATAGAATAGCAAGAAATGAAATGAGGAAACTTACTCATTGTAGCTGTAAAAGAGAATTAATACACAAAATATCTGTGTTATGGAAGATTGAGTGGCAAATAACTCAAGAATAAGAAGAGACAAGATCTCTGGAGCACATTTTTAACAACATTTTTAACAACAAAGCATATTTTTAATAACAATGCAGAAGTAAGTCTGGAAATACAGGACAGACTTGTTTTTCTGAAATTAAAAGGGCAGACTTGTTTTTCTGGGAAATAAGGGGAAGTCTTATTGTGTATTCTGCAAAGTAAGGGGAATTTAGAAAGAATGAATTACCTGAATGTATAGAAGGCACCTAGAGGTGCCAGGGTATATATTGAGATTTCCTTTGGAGAGGGCTGGTGTCAGACAACAGGTCTTCGCAAACCCGCTGTCAGGCGTAACTGGGTTTTCCCAAAAAAAAAAAAACTAAAAAAAATGATGGCAATACTCGCAAAGATGTAAAGGTGTATAAGTGCTATTTATTTTACAGTGCCCAAGAGGTGAATACCGACCCAACACTATGTACAAAAGTAACAAAGGAGCAAAACTGTGAAATACAAAAGAAAAGAAATATATAAATGTGTATATATATATAAAGTCCACTACTTCAAGACAGACAAAAATAACTTGCTCACGGCACCACACTTGCACGCTCGCTAGCCAGGTAAACTGACACAGATCTTTCTCTGGGGCACCTTCTTATAGGCCAAGCCCCGCCCCTTTTATTTAAGACCAATATTAACACAAGAGGTAAGTACATTTACCCAACACAACACAATTTTATATAAATGTATATATAAACATATATCAATGAAATATTTCTAGAAACCAAAAGATGATCAAAATAACAAAAACAAAAGATAAGCAAAAATAATAAACACAGAATAATTATATTTAATTTATTTATTCCCCCTGTAACAGACAGGATCATTCCGGCTGCTTCACGCTGACATGCCCACTCACAGTGGACCCAGCGCTATTTATCCAGGCCACTGGTGGCACTCGGGTTCGACCGGCTGATGATGGAGATGCAACGTGGAAGACCGCCAACACAGACACTGACAAACGCTCATAACAGGTAAGTATAGACACACAACAGGACGAAACATTAAACGCAAGACAAAGCTAATGTGTGTGTGTGTGTCTGTGTGCTGCACGGATCAACGGGCATTGGGACAGGTCACTCTGTCACATCACACCAACACCCCCGTCCAGCAATCTTGTTCTGGACCCCAGGTCCATGTCTGACCTTGAACTGATAGGGTTGCAGGTACCACCTAGTCACCCAAGCATTATGGTCCTTCATGGTATGGATCCATGTCAGAGGTCGGTGGTGAATTATTTTCCCAGCAGGTAATATCGGAGGCTCTCTAATGCCCACCCGATTGCCAGCCCCTCTTTCTCCATGGTAGAGTATCGCCTCTCTCGGGGTAACAGTTTCCTGCCCAGGAAGGCTATGGGCCTCTCTTCAGCCATCTCGCACTAGGCCAGGACTGCTTAAATCCCCACAGCTGGCTTGCTTCTTTGTGTTCAAACTGTTTGGTTGCAGGGGGATGCTTGCTTGTTTTTTTTTTTTTTCATTTGATTGCTTTTGTCTTAGAAATTTTTCCTTGAGCTCAATGGAATTGTTGGCTGACTGGCTCCAATAAAGATGTTTGGAGAGTCTTCTCATTGTTTAATTTGTATCAATTATAGTGTTAACAGTAAAGTTTAGTTTAAATAAATTGTTTAATAGTCAATTTAAATAATTCATTTAATAGTAAATAGTTAAATAGTTAATTTAAGTAGTTAATATTCATTATTTGGCTAAAAGTCTGAAAGTGCCGTTCACCCTGCGATATGTCCACTCGGAGGCGGGCTCTGAGTTCTGACACAAGCTCACCCATTGTTTCGTGCAGGGGACACATTTATGGCCAAGCTAGCACCTAAGTGGCAAGGGCCTACTGTCACAACCTGCTCAAGTCATGACAAAAAAAGGGAGGATGCACTGAAAACCAAACACCAGTTAATCTTTTATTTAATAAATAATTGTGAATAATTAATCTGAGCTTTGGCAGAATATTTTAACAGTTTACATGTATCAGGGTAGTGGTGAACTCAAATGAAAAACAATACCTACAAAATAATAAATAAAGAAACAAAACAGAAAACAACCCCAAACAGATCCCAAGCGGAAAAAGATCTGCTAAACACAATCAACACCAAACTTAAATAAGGAGAGATAACAAAAACAGGTGCACCTGAATTAACAACACAGCTCCACCCACTGGCCGGCCGTAGCAGGGAAACAGGAGACCCGTCACACTGCCAAAGTTTTTAAACAGTTGAATAACGTAAACTACAGAGTTGAGATGTTAACCGAACCCAAACAAGTTGAGATCTACCATGTAGAAAATCTTAAAAAGTTCTACGGCCAGACCTTCTTCTGAGAGGAGGGGCGCGTAACAGTTCCAGTAAACTGTTCCCCTGTGTTCCTTACTTTTTGTTAGTTGTAATTGTACCCCCTGCCATTAGAGGGCAATAGGTGTCATTATCAGGGAGATTTCTCCAGGTTAGGAGTAAAAGTTGGGAGGAAATGTGAGGGAAGATACCTCTTAGCTGGGAGTGTTTGCTCTCCCCATGCTTTGATTTTTGTACACCCTGATTGAGGAACATTTATGTTAGTTTGAGGCAATCTCATCGGGCTCAAGATTTTGATTTGTGTTTCTCCTCAATTTGGGAATATATCTGAGCTCCTTTGCAAACTTTGGATAAACCTATAATGGAATGAAGAACCAAGGACATTTGTGGTAACTCAAGACTTTAATGTTGGATGGACATTTATGAGCAGTTGCTTTCAATGGTGAAAAGTTTGAGTGTTCAAAATTGTATATTTTGATAACAGGGGAAATACAATGTTGATATAAGTGGTGATTGGTTCCTCATTTATTTATGTGACTTCTTCATAATTGTTAAAATGTGATCAAAAAGAGTCAGGATGTAATTGTTAAAAGAGATAAACCTCACTGCGGAAAGGCCAATACAAATTTGCCAGGCCTCAGAAGGCGATGAAGGATGATCTTCGTTAGACTCAATCAAAGAGGAACAAATTAATCCAGGAGGAGAGGGGATGGCTCACATGGATGTAAATGGCACTGATGTCACAATAAAATTGGACACAGGGGCACAAGTTAAAAGTCCTCCCTATGAAAGACTTTCTGAGACTGAATAGAAAACCAAAAATAAATCAAAGAAAAGTGCATCTGAAAACATATGCGAACAAAACTATACCTACAAAGGGAATATGCAGAGTCAGTCTATCCTACAAAGGAAAGAAGAAGGATGTGTTTTTTGTACTTGTGGATGGAAACAGACAAGTTATTACTAGGGCTGAAATCATGCATACAGTTTGGATTGATAAAGAGAGATGTTGTAAAAAATCTTAGTAGAAATAATTAAAGTATTATTCCTTACAATACTATAACCAAAGTAAAGTATTAGGCCTTGCAAAATATTACAATTGCTGTCATAAGACATATGTAGGTGATGTTGTAGGCCAAATATGTTTATTGTAATCATAAACTTAGTAAAAGTAACCAGATTTGGGGCTGTCAGGCCTAGTCAGTTTGAGCACATTTGTAATAACAAATACAAACTTGTTATGTAGAATGGAAAAGACCATGGTTCCCAGACCTTAACTCATAAATTGTTATGGAAAATGAAGAAGACCATGGTTCTCAGACCTTAGCTCATAGCGATAATGTCACGATGTGACACGGTGAAACAAAAGGCAAGAGAGGATCCAAATGCAGATAGGACTTTACTGGACAAAAACAAGAAACAAACATACAGGCAGGCAAAACAGATCAGGACACAGAACAGGAACAGAGAACAACATGAACCAAACACCTACAATGACCAACATTAGGGAAGTGAACAGACAGAGTAGATATAGTGGACAGGAGCCAATAACCAAGCAGAGACGATTAGAGACAAAGACAAGACACCTGGGGAAGAGATGGAATGTGATTAGTGTCCATGGTGAGCAATGAGTGGGCGGAGCAAAACAATTAATACCAAGGAGAGACGGCAGACAGAAACAAGGGGAAAACACAGACAGACCCATTACAGAGCCCCCCCCCTACGAGTGGCTTCCAGACGCTCCCAAGTCCACAAAACCCAGTTCAGGCGGGTGGAACGAAGGCGCAACCAGGGTGGGAGGGCGGGTCGGGTTCGTGTAGTGGTGGCGCCCGCTGAGCCGGAGGCCAGGGCGGCGCCGGCAGAGCAGGAGGCCAGGGCGGCGCCGGCAGAGCAGGAGGCCAGGGCGGCGCCGGCAGAGCAGGAGGCCAGGGCGGCGCCGGCAGAGCAGGAGGCCAGGGCGGCGCCGGGAGAGCAGGAGGCCAGGGCGGCGCTGGCAGAGCAGGAGGCCAGGGCGGTGCCGGAGGCAGAGCCAGAGACCAGAGCAGGACCGGCGACCAGGGCGGTGCTGGAGGCGGAGCCAGAGACCAGAGCAGGACCGGAGACCAGGGTGGTGCTGGAGGCGGAGCCGGAGGCCAGAGCAGGACCAGAGACCAGGGTGGTGCTGGAGGCGGAGCCAGAGACCAGAGCAGGACCGGAGACCAGGGTGGTGCTGGAGGCGGAGCCGGAGGCCAGAGCAGGACCAGAGACCAGGGTGGTGCTGGAGGCGGAGCCAGAGACCAGAGCAGGACCGGCGACCAGGGCGGTGCTGGAGGCGGAGCCAGAGACCAGAGCAGGACCGGAGACCAGGGTGGTGCTGGAGGCGGAGCCGGAGGCCAGAGCAGGACCAGAGACCAGGGTGGTGCTGGAGGCGGAGCCAGAGACCAGAGCAGGACCGGCGACCAGGGCGGTGCTGGAGGCGGAGCCAGAGACCAGAGCAGGACCGGAGACCAGGGTGGTGCTGGAGGCGGAGCCAGAGATCAGAGCAGGACCGGGGACCAGGGTGGTGCTGGAGGCGGAGCCAGAGACCGGAACGGAGTTGGCAGCCAGGGTGGTGCTTTGGGCCTATGAACAGGGACAGGAGGTAGAAGGGCTGGCAAGTCCAGCGAAGCAAAACACAGGAAAACAGAAACATGCATAGGTTCAGGCCAGGCAGAGAGTTCAGGTAGTTTGGGTGTCATGATGTCGACCGCGTCCTCTGACTCAGTCATATCGGTCGACCCGGCTGGTTCCGTCAGCTCGGCCGGTTCCTTCGACCCGGTCGGTTCCGTCGACCCGGTCGGTTCAGCAGGTTCCATCGACCCGGTCGGTTCCGTCGACCCGGTCGGTTCGGCAGGTTCCGTCGACCCGGTCGGTTCCGGCGACCCGGTCAGTTCGGTAGGTTCCATCGACCCGGTCGGTTCCGCCCGAGCCGACCTCATCGGGGTATCCGCCAGTTTGGAGACCAGCCGGTTAGCACGGACCTCAGCCGAGCTCGCCGGTACGGTAGCCATGGGAACTGGCTCAATCACGGGTGTGCACGGGACTGGTCTGGGCGGAGGAACTGTGGAGCATTCGGGCGTCCGTGGCTGATTCCACTCTGTGGCCCACGGACCCCGATGCTTGCTGCCCCCCCCCAAAAAATACTTACGGCCGGCTTCCGTCTCTACAGTGCTCACGCTCAGCGTGGACCCGTCCAGGAGCAACGCCAAGTTGACGAACTCTGAGAATGTTTTTATCTCTCGAGTAGACGGCATCAGATACCGCAGGATGTCCCTTAGTCCGTACTTAAAGATATCCTTGAGCGCCTTCTCGTCAAAATTGACCTCGTTGCACAGGTCCAAGAATACCTCTGTGTATTCCTCAACTGGGGCGTCCTCCTGACGTAGACAAAACAGGATTTCTGCTGGATCCATGTGGTTGGTCGTTCTGTCACGATGTGACACGGTGAAACAAAAGGCAAGAGAGGATCCAAATGCAGATAGGACTTTACTGGACAAAAACAAGAAACAAACATACAGGCAGGCAAAACAGATCAGGACACAGAACAGGAACAGAGAACAACATGAACCAAACACCTACAACGACCAACACCAGGGAAGTGAACAGACAGAGTAGATATAGTGGACAGGAGCCAATAACCAAGCAGAGACGATTAGAGACAAAGACAAGACACCTGGGGAAGAGATGGAATGTGATTAGTGTCCATGGTGAGCAATGAGTGGGCGGAGCAAAACAATTAATACCAGGGAGAGACGGCAGACAGAAACAAGGGGAAAACACAGACAGACCGATTACAGATAACTTGTTATGTAGAATGAAAAAGACAGTGGTTCACAGACCTAGGCCCTGAGAACTAAGGGGAGGAAAATCCATAAATGGGCATATGGGGAAAAGGTAATGGGAAATAAGGGAAAATTAGGTCAGTGTATTTAGAAAACATAGGAGGTGATGCCGATAAATAAGGTGATATGGCACCTGGGACTCCAAGAAATACTGGGAACCAAAGAGGAAACTAGGAGCACCAGGGTATATATTGAGAAGATCGGGGGTGAAGGTGTGTGTCAAATTCTTCTGGCCAGATGAAGGCAGCCCCACGCGCGTGTGTGTGTGTGTGTGTGGAGGTGTGTGTGTTTTGTACTTTTGCAAGAACATCGTGAGAGTTTTTGTTTTTGATTGATTTTTGCATGACATGCTCTTTTTGGGGTTTTCATTTGTTACTTTCAACTTGGCAATTTCTCTTAGAAGATTGTTGACTGATTGACCACAATAAAGAAGTTTGCTCATTCTCATCCAGGTCTGAGGAGTTTTCTAAGTGTTTTTTGTAGTAATTATCGAGTTATCAGTTAAGTCTAACTAAAACAGTCTTTAGTAACCAAAAAGTCTAACTGTAAAGATCACCCTGCGATGTGTCAACTTGGAGGCGGCTTTGAGTGCCGACATATGTACCGTAAAGTGCATGGTATTTATATGTATTTATGAGTATTCATATACGTGCACATTATCATCATACGTATACGGCGATAAGTACACATTCATGAGTAAACAGCGATAAGTACACATTCATAAATATAGGGCGATAAGTACACATATTCATAAGTGTACGCCATAAGTATACAATACAATAAGTGTACGCCATAAGTATACAATACAATAAGTGTACGCCATAAGTATACGAAGATACGTGTACGGTGTGTAATGTGTATGAATTGTTTATGTGCGCATGTGTAGTTGTGTATTGTCAAACTGAATGACGATTCAGTTTGATGTGTGATAAAGTACAAGCAATTGTGAAGTGTTGTATGGCACTTATAAAATAAGTTGCAACGGAAAAAAGCGCTAAGTAACACAAGCAGAACATAACATCCATTTATAATGGCTAAGTAACACAAGCAGAATATCCATTTATAACAGAGAACTGTATGAGACACAGAGTGGTACACTGAGTGAAAATAAGATTCACTTGAATTAGGTGGCGCTAGTTCAATTTGTTTACTTATTTTTAAACTCTTCCCTCGCTTCATAATTTTCAATATTTTTTCATAGATCCCCAAGGGTCCAAGAAATATCTAAGCCTTTTAATCCAAATTGCTGTGCTCGTCTTACAATAGTTATTTTTCTGACCGAAGACTGTAAACGGAGTTCACTCCCGTCCATTTTTTTTCCGGCTCTCACTTCCCAGTTGATGAACTACAAATTCGGTGTCATATTTGCAGTCCAGCCTTCACATGAGCCAATAGGTGCCCGTAGAGCAGAGATAGACAGCTTAGAAGCCAATACCCGGAACACCCTCCGTTTGTATGGCAGCTGGGCCAGCCAGTAGCAAGTAGCGAGAACCTGATATCTCTTTAGCCAATAAGGAGACGATTCCAACGAGGAGCGATAAGGGCCATCTGGCAAGGGGCCAGCTGTGCCAGCTAGAGCGCTGTGAAAACAGTTATGACTGTTATGACTTAATTCCCAAGCTGTATCGTGCAATCCTAGAACACACACACATACACACAGAACAGCTTTCCTGAGTTTTTTCTCTTTTTTGTGAGCAGATACTAATGCCTAGTGGGAAAAAACATTCATATAAAATCCATTCTTGGGCCTTTTTTTTTTCATAAAATTTTTTTTTGTTGGGGAAAGAATTTTTTAGCCCCGATGTTTTCCGTAGTGTTAAACCAGGTGCAGGTTATTTTATTTTATTTTATTTATTTTATTTTTTATTTATATGGATCCCATTAGCTGAAAGTCTAAGCAATCAGCGAGTCTTCCAGGGGTCCACACATATGCATACTCATACATACATAAAATCTGGTTTTAATTCATAACAGGACTATACATAAATACAATATGATTTATAATTACATTAATCAAGACAAACCTAATGTAGTGTTTTTGTTTCAGTGAAAGAAACCCTCCGTTCTAGCCTCTGTAACTCTGTGCCAGTAAGTCCTAGAATCACCCTGACACTTGTATCTGTAACTAGAGATTGTTTTTTTCACCAATGAGATTGTTTTTTTCTTCTTTCCTGAGTGTCAAAGTTTTTGGAAGCTGAAAACTTGGAGCATTATCTAACCGAGTAGTTACATGGTGTTATAAGTGAGTCGTTAGATGAGACAATTTAATTTTCTTTTTGACAATTTAACAACAATTTAATTTTTACTGGATTAATTATCTAATTGATTTAACTGGTAGTTTACTTGATTGATTGGTGAGTTAATTAATTGAATGGATCAATACTTGGTTGAGTATGTAATTATTTGAATGTGCAGTTGATTGATTTTAATCAATTTTAATTTTTAATTTTAATTGAAGTTGTACTTATTGGACTTATACTCTGATCCTAATATCTGCCTTGTCTTTCTTGAGAATTATACTAGAAGGAATCCTGCACAACCACGTTTACCAGAACAAAAGAATAAACGGTCAACTGAAATAGTCACAGAACCACGTGACAGTGCCACAAGGGCGAGACAAGGGTGCATGATGGAGAAAGGTAAAAGTCACAAAGATGCTGAAAATGAATAAAATGTACATGGCAAGAACGGACAAAAGAAGAGTTGCAGTGGCTTGAAGGAGGGACGTTTGATGAGTTAAAATATAGGAAGATGAAAGTAAGAATAAAATGCTGGGGTGAAGTAAAAAGAGAAAGCATGAGAAATTTTTCAATTTTTTTACATTTTAGTAAGTTTTTTAGGAAAATGTAATATTGCAACGTTGGGCCCTTCTAGGAGCAGAATTTCTGTATTTATACTCACTTTGTCTGATCAGATATACAGAGCATTTAGGCATTCATTTGCAGGGTTGATTGCTTACTGTGCATAATCATATGATGTATGAATGGCCATTTATTGATATGGGTATTGAGAGGGAAAAAAAATAGGAGAGCTTTTGTTTCTGTCACTTTTGGTGTGGTTGGAAGTCTGTGATTGGTTGCAGTGATAGGCCCTACGACAGCTCTTTTCTACTGAAAAGCACAGGTGAACATTGCACTTGCTACACAGTGTGTTTGTGTATCCACTATTGCAGTAAACTGGAAGAATAGACTAACTGAAAGAGAGATCTATATATTATCCAGCATATCCATTTGCACCTGTCCCTGAACAATGCAACAGGCATCACCCCAAAAATCTGATTGTTTAGTTAAATAACAAACAAAGTTTCAAGTAGCAAATAAAATGTATTCTTGTGTGTAATTATGGTCTAATCGAAAATAAGTATAAATTTAACAGAAAAGCACATTTAGAAATTAATTACAATGAATCATCTAACAGTTTATGATGTGAGTAGTGCAGTGTCCTTATGTAAGGCATATTATTATTTTATTTTATTATTTTAATATATATTATTGTGCAGGCTATTTTGACTACCACTTTGGCCCAAAGTTGTAGAATTACAGCATGGAAATAACAAGCTCTAGTTTTCCAAAATAACTAAATATGTATGTGTTCTAGACATTGTAATAAATACAGAAAACAAATTTTTGAGGAATTTTATTCGGATCTTGACAAAGCCAGTCATGAAAAAAAATAAAAATAAATAATAATAATAATAATAATAATAATAATAATAATAATAATAATAATAATAATAAAAATAATTTGTAGGTAGGGTGAGTTCATTGCCAGGTGACTGGACAAATATACAAGGTGGTGTTGTAATTCTGCAACAGTGGGCTTTACAGGGTTAAAGGGGTTAAAGGGAGAACAAAGTAAAGAACAGGACAGGAGTAAGAGAAGGCTACAGCCCCACCCACAGGTGAATGTGAGGAGCAGCTCCAACCCCCATCTTATAACGAACATTACAGATCCGAGTGCAACGGGATCCATCAATACAGTTGGGAGAAGGAAGCAAAAGCACGTGAAGTAGTGGAGATCACAAGTCAAAGGGTTAATATGACAGGTATCAACAGGAGAAAAAGACATGAAGAGAAGACATGAGGAGTCCAGCTCCCCTCTCCCAGATGACCAAGATAGAAAGTCAAAGGGAGGCAGGCACACTACGTTCCTTGGACATTCATGGACATAACTGAATTAATACAAAGGTTGCCAAATGTGTGTGAGGGGGCACAAAGGTGGATTACCAGATTTGAAGAACAAACAACCGGACAACTCTTGGCCATACTCAATCTGAAGGCAATCCTATGCCAGACCGTAGGAAAAGCCAAAATGTTGGAAGTACTCAATAAGGCTGGGTTGGAAAGAATGGCTGACGATCCAAGGGGAGATGGAATAACCTTCAGCCCATACAGGAATGACCTGTGGGATCAGTTGAGGATGGCCTACCCAACCAAGGCAGACCCAAGAAAAGTCAAAAAAATAAAGCTGCAAGAAGAAGAAGGGGTTGTCCAATTCATACTGAAACTCCAGGAGTCCTGGAGAGAGGAGATGGGAGCAGCATGGGATGAGAAACCCGCAAGTGAGACACTGTTTAAACTCATGTTAAAACAGCACTCTCTGAGGAAGTCCGAGAACAACTGGAAACAGTGGTGGGTCTAAACACCATGCCATGGGCCACCTTTGAAGCGAATGTAAAACACCATACAGAGTTACACAGAAAAAGAAAACTGGAGGCAAAGAAGGCTGCAGAAGATCTGCTACTGCAATTACATAAAGCCCAGCTGGAGGAGCTGGTGAGAAATAAACAAGAAAGCCATGAAAAGAAGAAGAAGGAAGATAAAGAGTATGCCTCAAAACAGGCAGCAGTCATGGTGGCTCCAACCGCTGCTCATTCTGTGCCACCTCAAAATGGAGGAGTACCACAAGTGATGATGACACAGCCACAGCCTTTGCCTCCAGCTATGATGCAATATCCAATGGGATATCCAACGAATTATCCCATGAATCTTCAGTATGCTCCTCAACAGCGTGGCTGCGGACCAGACTGAGGTCAAGGAACAAGAGGAGGAGAGACAGTTGCGCAATATTTCCATCGCCTCACTGACAGAGACCATGTCATAAACAAGGAAATGATAAAGATGCAACTACAGAAGGAATTACTCAGAATGACTGGATAAAAGAATACAAAGAAGTTTTCAAAGGAATAGGAAAATTCAAGGAAAAAACAAGATAAAGCTGAAGGAGAATCAGAACCGGTCATACATCCTGCAAGAAGGGTGCCATTAAAAGAAAGACTGACAGAGAAAATAGAAGTTCTGATGAAGGAAGGAATAATCAGAAAAATAGAAGAACCTACAGAATAATGGTAGAAAATCAGACAGAGATCTAAGACTATGTATAGATCCAAAAGACTTAAACAAGGCCATCCAACGTGAGCACTACAGACTTCCAAAATAGTCAGACATTACTAGTGCAATGAGTGGAACATATTTCTCCAAATTGGATGCCTCATCGGGATTTTACCAGATAGTGCTAGATGAGGAAAGCACACAATGATGAACCTTCAACACACCGCTTGGAAGGCATTGTTTCCAAAGGCTACCTTTTGGCATAAGCTCAGCAAGTATTCCACAAAACTGTGCAACAGCTTTTTGATGGAATAGAAGGAGTCGGTGTCTTCATTAATGATGTAGTGATATGGGGCCACTCAAACGAAGAGCATGATGAAAGACTTTGCAAGGTCATGGATCAAGCACAAAGAAATGGATTAAAGTGGAATGGAATAAAATAAAAACAAATGCCAGTTCGGAGTAAGAGAAAGCACTTACCTGGGAGAAAGACTGTCTGAAGAAGGAATACAACCAGACAAAGAAATCAGAGCAATAGATGAAATGCCAGAGCCAGGAGACAAAAAAGTCCTCCAAAGAGACTTAGGGTTAATAAACTCAGGAAAATTTGTTCGAAATCTGTTAGCAAATACAAAGTCACTGAGAAGCTTGTTAGAAATGGACACCGTGTGGCAGTGGAACAATGAGCAGGCAAAAGAGTGGTCATGGTTAAAAAGCAGTTTAACAAGAGAACCTGTTTTGAATTTTTATGACCAGGAAAAGCCTCTAAAGGTCTCTACAGATGCATCACAAGCGGGATTAAGAGCCGTTTGCAACTACTGAGAAAGATGTGCAAATTTACAGATGCCAGTGTCAACAACAAAATGGGTTGAAGCAGCCAAAGAAACACTGAAAGATGAGCAGTTACAAAAGGATTCACATGCCTGGAGATGGAGATGAGACAATGGAAAATTCTTTCCAGCATTTTAAAGATGAACTGTCAGTGCTAGATGGTGTTTTGCTAAAAGGAACAAGAATTATTTTGCCAATCTCAATGAGAAAAATGATGCTGAAACTTGTGCATGAAGGATTTTTTAGGAATCGAAAAATGTAAGAGAAGGAGCCGTGGGGAAAAGTTGGTATGGACTTGTTTCAGCTTAATGACAAAGATTAATTGTTTCTCATGGACTATCATTCAAAGTACCTGGAATTTGTGCAGCTGACAAGCACACAATAAGATCAGGTCATTGCAAAGACAAAAGGTGTATTTGCATGAAATGGTATTCCAATGACCGTAATAAGTGACAACGGACCACAGTTTGCAAGTCATAGATTCAAGCACATAGCGCGAAGCCCTATATACAGCCCTCTGTACCCGCAGTCCAACGGTTTAGCAGAGAAAAGAGTTCAAATAGTGAAACTAAAAAAAGCCACTGAGACAGGGAGTGATCCGTACCTGGCTATTCTGAATTACAGAGCTTCACCACTGGAGAATGGACTTTCACCGGCAGAAATGCTCATGAATATGAAACTACGGACAAAGCTAACGTCGGTAAAGCATCAAATGGTACGGAGTAGGTGGAATTCTGCAAATGAAAGACAGATTAATCACTACAGCAAAACAGCAAGACCACTGAGCCCACTTGCCCAAGAGGAAATTGTATGAGTGACATGTGATGGGCAGTGGGGACCATTGGCAAAAGCGATTAAAGAGACTATGCCCAGGTCATACGAAGTGCTAACAGAGCATGGGAAAATAATGAGTAGTGATGGGAAGTTTGGTTCTTTTCCAAGAACCGGTTCTTTCGGACAGTTTGTTTTAATGAACCAGTTCAATAATCCAGTTCACCAGTTCTTTTACGTCCTGACGTAATTTACAATGACGTCATGACATAAATTCCTTCATCCCACCACTGCCGGCAGATATTAATACAATAAATTTAACACATTTGAAAAGTTCTTTGTAATCATAACTTTAGTTGAATACGTTTCTTACATTTACGTTTTGCAACTAAAACACCCAGTACATGCATTGATGTGCAAACGTGGGTGTTTTATGCGTCTTAAAGATATAAAGTTAATAAACTAATCTTCATCAACTTACAAAAACTTACAAAAAAGTTGTTTCAAAAACTAATGTAACTTTTTTCACTCATATGTTGATAAGACATTAAATCATAACCATTTACATTTGTTGCTGTATCAGTTCAGTGAATTATGCATGTGCAGTAACAACAGCTCATCGGTTCTCAGTAGGCAGGCACTTATTTCCATTGATTTCAGGACAGCGTAACATATATTGCGTCATAGGGGAGGCGTGGCCTATTTGATAAGTTGCATAGATCTGGAGGAAAGCCGTTGGCATAAATTGCTTCAGATATCGTTACTTGTCCGTGATGGTGGGTGGTTTTTTTAATTATATTCATTCTGTTATAACTTTACATAACCTTTCTGCAGTGTTTTGTGACATTCATACTAATAAAATACCTGTTCTGATCTCAGGTATTTCATGTCAAATTGCGTGCCTGAATGATCCTAGGAGCTATGTTGTCTGGGGCTTTTTGCCCCTAGTAGGGTCTCCCAAAGCAAACAGGTCCTAGGTGACAGGCCAGACAAAGAGCGGTTAAAAAAGCCCCTTATGAAGAATTCAATATCAAGGTCCGTGACGTCGCCCGGTATGGCGCAACCGGGGCCCCACCCTGGAGCCAGGCCCAGGGTTGGGGCACGCATGCGAGCGCCTGGTGGCCGGGTCTTTCCCCACGGGGCCCAGCCGGGCTCAGCCCAAAGGAGCGACGTGGGGCCGATCTCCCGTGGGCCCACCACCTGCAGGAGGAACCGTAAGGGGTCGGTGCATTGTGGATTGGGTGGCAGTCGAAGGCAGGGGCCTCAGCAACACAATCCCCGGAAACGTAATCATGCTCTATGACATGGAATGTCACCTCGCTGGGGGGAAGGAGCCTGAGCTGGTGCAGGAGGCTGATAGATACCGATTAGAGATAATTGGGCTCACCTCCACGCACAGCTTGGGCTCTGGAACCCAACTCCTCGAGAGAGGCTGGACTCTCTACTTCTCTGGAGTTGCCCGTGGTGAGAGGAGGCGGGCTGGTGTGGGCATGCTTATAGCCCCTCAGCTCAGTCACCATGCTTATAGCCC
This sequence comes from Tachysurus fulvidraco, assembly GCF_022655615.1. NCBI lineage: Eukaryota > Metazoa > Chordata > Actinopteri > Siluriformes > Bagridae > Tachysurus > Tachysurus fulvidraco. The sequence continues at coordinate 32,599,317 of NC_062520.1, forward strand.
CCCAGCTCAGTCGACCTGAACCCAAGTGGTGTTCTGGACTTCTGTGCTAGTCACAGTTTGTCCATTACGAACACCATGTTCAAGCATAAGGGTGTCCATCAGTACACGTGGCACCAGGACACCCTAGGTCGGAGGTCGATGATTGACTTTGTGGTTGTTTCATCTGACCTCCGGCCATATATCTTGGACACTCGGGTAAAGAGAGGGGCGGAGCTGTCAACTGATCACCACCTGGTGGTAAGTTGGATCCGATGGCAGGGGAGGAAGTTGGACAGACTTGGCAGACCCAAACGTACTGTGAGGGTCTGCTGGGAACATTTGGCAAAGTCTCCAGTCAGAAAGATCTTCAACTCCCACCTCCGGCAGAGCTTCAACCAGATCCCGAGGGAGGTTGGAGACATTGAGTCTGAGTGGACCATTTTCTTCACCTCCATTGTCGACGCGGCTGCTCAGAGCTGTGGCCGTAAGGTCTCCGGTGCCTGTCGTGGTGGCAATCCCCATACCCGGTGGTGGACCCCGGAAGTAAGGGATGCCGTCAAGCTGAAGAAGGAGTCCTATCGAGCCTGGTTGACTCGGGGGACTCCGAAGGCAGCTGATAGGTACTGGAGGGCCAAGCAAGTTTCAGCCCAGGTGGTCGCGGAGGCGAAAACTCGGGTCTGGGAGGAGTTCGGTGAGGCCATGGAGAAGGACTATCGGTTGGCCTCGAAGAAATTCTGGCAAACCATCCGGCGCCTCAGGAGGGGAAAGCAGTGCCCTGCACACACTGTTTACAGTGGTAGTGGGAATTTGCTGACTTCAACTGGGGACATTCTCGGAAGGTGGAAGGAGTACTTCGAGGATCTCCTCAACCCCACCGACATGTCTTCCCCTGAGGAAGCAGACGCCGAGGGCTCGGTTGTGGACTTGTCAATCCCCCAAGCTGAGGTCACTGAGGTAGTTGAGAAGCTCCTCAGTGGCAAGGCACTGGGGGTGGATGAGATCCGCCCCGAGTACCTCAAGTCTCTGGATGTTGTGGGGCTGTCTTGGTTGACACGCCTCTGCAACATCGCGTGGCGGCTGGGGACAGTGCCTCTGGACTGGCAGACTGGGCTGGTGGTCCATCTGTTTAAGAAGGGGGACCGGAGGGTGTGTTCCAACTACAGGGGGATCACTCTCCTCAGCCTCCCCGGAAAAGTCTATGCCAGGGTACTGGAGAGGAGAATTCGGCCGATAGTCGAGCCTCGGATTCAGGAGGAACAATGCGGGTTTCGTCCCGGTCGTGGAACACTGGACCATCTCTATACCCTCGCCAGGTTGCTGGAGGGTGCATGGGAGTTTGCCCAACCTGTCCACATGTGCTTTGTGGATTTGGAGAAGGCAATCGACTGTGTCCCTTGTGGTGACCTGTGGGGGGTGCTCTGGGAGTATGGGGTCCGGGGCCCTCTGCTAAGGGCTGTCCGGTCCCTATATGACCGGAGCAGGAGTTTGGTTCGCATAGCCGACAGTAAGTCAGACCTGTTCCCAGTGCATTTTGGACTCTGACAGGGCTGCCCTTTGTCACTGGTCCTGTTCATTATTTATATGGACAGGATTTCTAGGCGCAGTCAGGGGCCGGAGGGAGTCCGTTTTGGGGACCACCGGATTACATCTCTGCTTTTTGCAGATGATGTTGTCCTGTTGGCTTTCCTCAAATCAGGACCTTCAGTGAGCACTGGGACGGTTTGCAGCCAAGTGTGAAGCGGCAGGGATGAGAATCAGCACCTCCAAGTCCGTGGCCATGGTTCTCAGCCGGAAAAGGGTGGCTTGTCCCCTTCAGGTTGGCAGAGAGCTCCTGCCTCAAGTGAAAGAGTTTAAGTATCTTGGGGTCTTGTTCACGACTGAGTGAAGGATGGAGCGGGAGATCGACAGGAAGATCGGTGTATCTTCTGCAGTGATGCAGTCGATATACCGGTCTGTTGTGGTGAAGAAAGAGCTGAGCCGCAAGGCGAAGCTCTCTATTTACCAGTCGATCTACGTTCCTACCCTCACCTATGGTCATGAGCTTTGGTTCATGACCGAAAGGACAACATCCCGGACACAGCCGGCTGAAATGAGTTTCCTCTGTAGGGTGGCTGGGCACTCCCTTAGAGATAGGGTGAGGAGCTCGGCCACTCTGGAGGAGCTCAGAGTAGAGCCGCTGCTCCTCCACATCGAGAGGAGTCAGTTGAGGTGGCTTGGGCATCTGTTTCGGATGCCTCCTCGACGCCTCCCTAGGGAGGTGTTCCTGGCATGTCCAACTGGGAGGAGGCCCAGGGGAAGACCTAGGACACGCTGGAGGGACTATGTCTCTCGGCTGGCCTGGGAACGCCTGGGTATTCCCCCGGAAGAGCTGGAGGAAGTGTCTGGGGAGAAGGAAGTCTGGGCATCCCTGCTTAGTCTGCTCCCCCCACGACCCGGCCCCAGATAAAGCGGTAGAAGATTGATGGATGGATGGATCTCAGGTGTTTCATGTCAAATTACATTAACACAGTTATAACTTCAGATACCTGTCCTCATCTCAGGTGTTTCATGTCAAATTACATTAACAGTTATAACTTCAGATACCTATCCTAATCTCAGGTGTTTCATGTCAAATGACATTAATAGTTATAACTTCAGATACCTGTCCTGATCTCAGGTGTTTCATGTCAAATTACATTAACACAGTTATAACTTCAGATACCTGTCCTGATCTCAGGTGTTTCATGTCAAATTACATTAACACAGTTATAACTTCAGATACCTGTCCTGATCTCAGGTGTTTCATGTCAAATTACATTAACAGTTATAACTTCAGATACCTGTCGTGATCTCAGGTGTTTCATGTCAAATTTCATTAACAGTTATAACTTCAGGTACCTGTCCTGATCGTTCCATGTTCGCAATATACTATTCGGTTATGGTATGTCCATTTCACTTCAATAAGCTTACTGACTTCACATCAATTCTATCATGAGTTCTATCACACAAGACAAGACAAGGTTAACACAAGACAAATCTGCAGTTTAACCTCAGATTTTATTCATCTTCATACTTCATCTTCAGATGACATCAGATTTTATTAATCTTCAAGCCCTTGCAATTATTCATAGTTTCATACTAAATTTAATTTACACAAAAAGAACATAAGATGTTTCATTATGTTTGAAGGACTGGTTGTTTCAGGGCTTACAGAAGCTTCTGATGTACTATCTCCCAAACCATCACTTTTCTGAAGAGTGGAATGTCACTACAGAGAAAGAGACAGATGAATCAGGAGCATAATAAAATGTTTGAGGATTAAATGTGAACAGGAGCACCGTTGTACCTGTCTGAATGTGAATGGCTTTCCTTGAGAAAGGAAGTCTGCATATTTACAGACAAAAACACCACAGTCATTGCCATTAAACTGTTTAGGAATTGCCTAGACTTAATAGCAGAACATTTAGTCTTAAAATTACACCTAATTCAGAGAAGACACATACTGTATAATTCATTAGATGGTGTCAGAAAAGTTCTCATTCGGCCGATGGTCCATCTGGAAGCCTCCAAGATGCATCCTTTCTTGACCCTGTGCTCCTTTGTGAGGTACTTTCTGTTAAATAAAACATCTGGATATCTGGATATGCAAAGATGTATGATCAAGCCACAGAATAACAGTTCAATTTAATTCAAGTTTATTTGTATAGCACTTTTTACATTGACATTGTCTCAAAGCAGCTTTACAGAACATAAACATAGAACAGAAGTTTTATTAACTCACACACATACACACACACACACACACACACACACACACACACACACACACACACACACACACACACACACACAGTATATATATAAAATATATCAATAATTTAATTTCATCTCCGACAGCCTGGGTAAGTGCTCACTATGGGACAAATAAGAACATCTGTCACCGGGTCTCATTCACTCAAATTTGTGCATGAAATCTGTGTATAAATATTTTCATGAACAAATCATGTTTCATCAATAACTTTGATTCTTAAATGTATTCTAAATTTACTGGAAAATGTAGGAACTAATAAAAATAAATAGAATACTGTTGATGGCCTTATAAACATGTTAAGATGAAAAGTACACAGTTATTAGTGAATGAGACCCAATGTTCCCACTGTTTTAAAGCTACATTAAGTTGTGCAGCTATTTGTATTCAAAAGTTTAGTAAATATTAAGTAACATTTAAAAAAAGAAAAATAGCTTTTTTTCAAACTTTTTTGTATATCGATCACTTTTAAAAATGTATTCCTGTCTACATATTATGTAAAGTGTATATAAAGCCATGCTAATGTAATACTTACCTTTCTACATATCAGACATAAAGTTTTGCTGGACAATCCACATGGAACCTTTTTCTTCTTGTGTATTCATGTTCAGTTTGCTGCAGAACAAAAGAAAATTAAACTTAAATATTTTTTTGGCCAGGCACTAACATTTATTTGTGAGTGAACAAACAGTTTCATATAGCATACAGTGACCTCCATAAGTATTGGAACAGTAAAGACAAAATTGCTCTGTTAGCTGTGGTGTCAAGACATTTATAAATATGATTAAAATATTAATGAGGAAGAAGTACAGAATGTCACATTTTATTATTGACTGTTTCAACACAAAATGCTTTACCGACTTTTAAAGTGTCAACCCCCTGCCTAATGTGAGCATAAGTATTGGAACAGTTTAACAACGTAAAAGCTAATATTTTATTGTGAATCCCTTGCAATCTGTTACAGGAGTGAGTCTGTGAGCCATAGACATCACCAGACTCTTGGTTTCACACTCTGAAATGCTTTGCCAGGCCTTTAATATTACACTGTGCTTGTCTGGGGAGTTTCTGTGTTAAGTCTCCTCTTCAACTGGTGAAATGCTTGTTCAATAGGATTTAAATCTGTAGATTGACTTGGAATGTCCTGAAAAAGATAGAAACCACTGGCAAGCTTCAGCAACCAACAACGACCAGGACAGCCGAGAAGATCAACAGCACTTGATGACAGACAAATAAAAAAAAAATCTAAAATAACTGTCAGTAAAATCACATAAAACAAGCAACTGTTAAATTGGCTGTATTAAAGCTCTGGAAAAGTGTGAACCCAAGAGTCTGGTGATGTCTAGGGGTCACAGACTCGCTCCTGTGACTGCTTACAAGGGATTTACAATTAAATATTAGCTTTTACATTTACTTACGCCGTCCCAATACTTATGCTCACATTAGGCAGAGGGATGAGATCCTGATGAAAAGTGCTGAACTTCTTAGTTGGTAAAGCATTTTGTGTTGAAACAGTCAATAATAAAATGTGACATTCATATATTAATATGTCTTGACACCAAAGGTAACAATTTTGTCTTTACTGTTCCAATACTTATGAAGGCCACTGTATATAAATTTGTTGAATGACTGCAGAAACCCTGTTTCCCTGCATTAAAAAAAGATTGAATGTTTTATGCTCAAATGGTACAAATTAGTTATGTAGACAAATATAAACTGTGCAAATATATGATTTTTTACATTTTAAAGGCAGACTATATACCTTTTTTACAACATTTACATAATAGATTTGAAGAGGTGTTCATGGTGTACTTAACCATGTTTGTGTCTTTTGTCCTGAATCAGTACAGTACACCTGTAATCTTTTAAGTGTTTACGTATTCATATTATACTATTTAAGACCAAGTGAGACACCGATTGCTGTGGAGGAGCTCTAGCTGCAATGTTCTTTCGCTAGATGCATAAAATTTTATTTAATACCCAAAAATGACATAGTGTACCTTTAAACCTTTTTGGCACTAAAGGGTTACAGTAGTTCACCCAAAAATGAAATTTCTGTCATTTACTCACCCTTACACATGGAGTTCATAACCGGTGTGGTGAACAAAATGTGTAGCGATACATACCAAATCATCTGTTGTGGTTGTCTTCTTGTAGTTCTTTCCGTGCTGACAAGCATACAGTATATCACCCTTCTTTTAACAGAGACTGGGACATGTTCTGAATAGTCTTCTACTTTCCATAGACATCGTGGTGTCACTTTCTGTTTTTTGTGACAGTCATCAGACCTGTTATGAGGAAAAATACAATTAAAATTAAAAATGAAAGAAAAACAGAACATTATGGGACAGACACTGCATGAATAAATAAATGTATTGCTCACTGTTAGTTAATGCTTTAACTGTTATTAAATGAGACCTTATTGTAAAGTGTTACCCTCTGATACCTGTTATCTTCTTACACTGCATATTAATGTAATATGACATGAAACACCTGAGATCAGGACAGGTATCTGATGTTATAACTGTTAATGTAATATGACATGAAACACCTGAGATCAGGACAGGTATCTGATGTTATAACTGTTAATGTAATATGACATGAAACACCTGAGATCAGGACAGGTATCTGAAGTTATAACTGTTAATGTAATATGACATGAAACACCTGAGATCAGGACATGTATCTGAAGTTATAACTGTTAATGTAATATGACATGAAACACCTGAGATCAGGACAGGTATCTGATGTTATAACTGTTAATGTAATATGACATGAAACACCTGAGATCAGGACAGGTATCTGATGTTATAACTGTTAATGTAATATGACATGAAACACCTGAGATCAGGACAGGTATCTGATGTTATAACTGTTAATGTAATATGACATGACACACCTGAGATACATATCTTTACATTTGTTGGGATCCAGTCTGATAGAAACAAAGTATATTAATAAAGTATTAAAGTATAAAGAGGTTTATTACTTTGGTCTCCATGATCTTTTTATTTATCTTCATTCAGTATAACTTAACTGTGGAGAGATACACAGGCTATATAAAACAGCTTAAGACTGTAATTGTAAGATAATGAAGCATAATAGATATAAAATATAAAATCTATCTGTAGGACTGTTTTGTCCTCCATTATCCATCGTAGCTTTACTTTTATTTCTCCTTCATTATCCATCTGAGATGACACTGGGATTGGAAATGCCCGCGCAAATTTTTTTTTGAAAGAGGGCGTTTTCCAAGACCATAGTTGAGGAAAGAGATGAGAGGAAAGTATCTGTGGCTCAGCCCCACAAGGGGAATAAGGAAAAATGGTTGACTCAGGATCAGGAAGAGAAGAAAGAGTGCCAGAAGCTACAGAAGAAGAAAAGACAGAGTGAAGGTTAAAGCGAGGGGGTGAGAGGTAGTTTTAGGTAAGATAGGTAGAGTGATGGTGAAGGATACCAGGTGATGATCAGAGACGTGTAGTGGGGTAGCAGTCACGTCTGTAGCTGGAGAAGGACGGGTGAAAACCAGGTCCAGGACATTGCCTCCTTTGTGTGCGGGGATGGAGCTGTTGAGTGTGAGGGAGAAAGAGTCGAGAAGAGTCAGGAGGGAAGAAGATTGAAGCTTGTCAGAGGGGAGGTTATCAGAAGGGAAAACACTAAGTGGTGTGTCCATTTCTTCCAGGAAGTCTCCCAAGGGATCAGGTGGGCGGTAGACAACAATGATAACAAGGTTGATTGATGATGTGACTGAAATGGCATGGAATTCAAAAGAGGAGATGGTTAAATGAGACAAGAGTAGAGGTGTAAAGCACCAACCTGTACCACCACCTCTACCTGTTTCTCAGGGTGAGTGAGAGAAAGCATAGGCAGAGGGTGGAGCAGCTGGTGTAGCAGTGTTCTGTGGGATATCCAGGTCTCTGTTAGCGCAAGAACATCACAGGAGTAATGGGAAGTTAATGCAGAGATAAAATCAGCTTTCTTTACAGCAGACTGTCAATTCCAGATCCCACCTACCACCACTGTGTGAGACTTACACAACAGTGGAGGGTAGATGAGGTTACTAAGATTGTGAACTTCGCTCTGTAAACGAAAGCATCTGCGACAGTAGGGTTTGAGTACAGAGATGAGTTTGAGGCAAATATTTGCAGTCAATCCAAAAGTAAGAATTAGCATATGGTATAATATATCAAAACAGTACTAGACACTAGAGATAGACAGATACTTACAAACAGCGGAGAACCTTCAATTTAAATAGGTAAGCCCTGTCCACAATTCACACCTTAAGGGAGACTGAAACTACTCCTGATTAATCAGCTGAGAGAACAACAAAGACCAACACTATAAAATCAACAATGGTATAGAATATAACACAATTCAAATCACACTACTCTAGAACAAAGTGAGTCAAGCAGATAGTAATGGTACACAATCAGTGAATTAAAATTTATGGACCATCTTCCCAATTCATTTTTTGTAATAATAATACCTAAATAAGATACCTGATCCCTAACTTTAATATTACAAATTTCTGTGAACTACATTCTTTGATGGACATCAATCCACATTTAGAAAGGTTCATGGATAAGCCTGACGTCTTGGAGAATTGCTGGATATTCTCTAGTGCTGATGGAACTTGGTTAGCATCTTGCAAAAAAAAGTGTGGTATCATCAGCCAATTGACTGATGAGTATTTGTTTGTTAGCAATAGAGATACCACAAAGACTATTAGAAATTGTAAGAAATTACACATAACTGCACCCAAATTCCACTCCAAGATACACATGTAAAAGAGCTCACAGGGCTGCCAGCTTTTGAGTTCATCTTAGAGTGAGATGTTGGGGGCGGGGCTTTGGTTGTGGGGAGGGGCTTGTGGAGGGGCGTGGCTTGATGTGGAAAAAATACAAACACAAAATCTTTGCATTAGAAGTGTATTAAGTATTTACTGATTGTCAAAGTATTTGGTATCTGTACAGAATTTTTTGGGAAATTTACATTACATTTAATTTTCACAAACATTTTACAGAAATAGGATTAACATGTGATTAACATGTTCACAGATTAACATGTGTGCTATTGTAAATGCTGGTGGCTGATTTTCAGCCTTAATCATTGATGTCGTTGACTTGACATTCTGTTCTTAGAAAACAATAATTAACATTAACTACTAAACATGTCCAGATATTTGTAATCTGGAAATGCTTTTGTACTGTTTTTTATGATAAAGTTATGTAAAATAACTGCTCAGTGCTGCAAAACAAACAACTCTGCTAATGCTAACTTCATTCTATATAAACTATACAGTGTTGTAATGTAACGGAGTACAAATACTTCGTTACCGTACTTAAGTAGAAATGTCACGTATCTGTACTTTACTTCGCTATTTAAATTTATGACAACTTTCACTTTTACTCCACTACATTTCTGAGATAAAATGTAAACTTTTACTCCGTTATATTCCCACTAAACATCTTCGCTACTCGTTACTACGAAATAAAGTCAGCAGAAATGTGTGTGACTGTAATAAGGGAGGTTTGGTGTATCACTGCTCCTAGATTGTATTACGCTCCGCACGCTGTACGGAGAAGCACAGGTACGCGCAGCGTGCACGCGCAGTCAGAGCTGGGGGCGTTTATCTATAACGGGGGCAACCAAAAGCAGTGAAATGTCACTATTCTTATTACCAGAGTTGTAGCACAAACACAATATTAATGCAACATCAATACTAAATAAAAATAACATTTATAGATTTGGTCTTTGTGAATATTAGTTTATTAATGACGTCATTCATCGGACACACTGTTTGTAGAGAATACACACACACACATGAACTGATCTGATTCAAGACTGACGTCATTACATCATACATAAAATTTTGGTGTCCACTTTTACCATTTAATAACACCATAACTTTTGGCTTACTGTGTAGTCATATAATATATAATATAAAACTCTTCTTGTTTTAAATTCTCACTGAGGGATAAAACCCCTAAAGATGAAACCCTAGAACTGCCCCTGATCTTATACCTACTGAAAATCACTGACATTTTACTTTTTACTTTTACTTCAAATACTTAAGTACATTAAATATCAGAAAATGACTTTTGATACTTAAGTACAGTAAATATCAGATACTTTAAGACTTTTACTTCAGTAATGTTCTAAAAGGTGACTTTCACTTCTACCAAAGTCTTTTTCTAGTACGATACTTGTACTTTTACTAAAGTATTGCTTTCTAGTACTTTATACAACACTGAAACTATATAACAGCATCGGCCTATTAGTTACTAGCCTAAACTGGACTTAAGTAAAGTTGGCTACATATTCACAGATTGGAGTTTCCCGAGTCAGTAACTCCTGAGCTAAAAGCTTTTATTACACAAATAACACCTCTTTTCTATCGTAGTAATGTAGAGAGGCAGCTACAACCCACTTTTCCTTGGTGGAAAAAATACATGTCTCTATGTGCAGACGACTGAGAGACAGATTCCAAGGGACCGTCTGCAAAGTGAAAAACCCGAAAAGCAAATACAAAAAAAACAGTCAATAACTTCACTGTAATACACTGTACTGTCACCAGCTCACACACACTGTAATACACTGTACTGTCACCAGCTCACACACACTGTAATACACTGTACTGTCACCAGCTCACACACACACTGTAATACACTGTACTGTCACCAGCTCACACACACTGTAATACACTGTACTGTCACCAGCTCACACATCACTGTAATACACTGTACTGTCACCAGCTCACACACACACACTGTAATACACTGTACTGTCACCAGCTCACACACACACTGTAATACACTGTACTGTCACCAGCTCACACACACTGTAATACACTGTACTGTCACCAGCTCACACACACTGTAATACACTGTACTGTCACCAGCTCACACACACACTGTAATACACTGTACTGTCACCAGCTCACACACACACTGTAATACACTGTACTGTCACCAGCTCACACACACTGTAATACACTGTACTGTCACCAGCTCACACACACACTGTAATACACTGTACTGTCACCAGCTCACACACACACTGTAATACACTGTACTGTCACCAGCTCACACACACTGTAATACACTGTACTGTCACCAGCTCACACACACTGTAATACACTGTACTGTCACCAGCTCACACACACTGTAATACACTGTACTGTCACCAGCTCACACACACACTGTAATACACTGTACTGTCACCAGCTCACACACACACTGTAATACACTGTACTGTCACCAGCTCACACACACTGTAATACACTGTACTGTCACCAGCTCACACACACTGTAATACACTGTACTGTCACCAGCTCACACACACACTGTAATACACTGTACTGTCACCAGCTCACACACACTGTAATACACTGTACTGTCACCAGCTCACACACACACTGTAATACACTGTACTGTCACCAGCTCACACACACACTGTAATACACTGTACTGTCACCAGCTCACACACACACTGTAATACACTGTACTGTCACCAGCTCACACACACACTGTAATACACTGTACTGTCACCAGCTCACACACACTGTAATACACTGTACTGTCACCAGCTCACACACACTGTAATACACTGTACTGTCACCAGCTCACACACACTGTAATACACTGTACTGTCACCAGCTCACACACACTGTAATACACTGTACTGTCACCAGCTCACACACACTGTAATACACTGTACTGTCACCAGCTCACACACACTGTAATACACTGTACTGTCACCAGCTCACACACACTGTAATACACTGTACTGTCACCAGCTCACACACACTGTAATACACTGTACTGTCACCAGCTCACACACACTGTAATACACTGTACTGTCACCAGCTCACACACACTGTAATACACTGTACTGTCACCAGCTCACACACACTGTAATACACTGTACTGTCACCAGCTCACACACACTGTAATACACTGTACTGTCACCAGCTCACACACACACTGTAATACACTGTACTGTCACCAGCTCACACACACTGTAATACACTGTACTGTCACCAGCTCACACACACTGTAATACACTGTACTGTCACCAGCTCACACACACTGTAATACACTGTACTGTCACCAGCTCACACACACACTGTAATACACTGTACTGTCACCAGCTCACACACACTGTAATACACTGTACTGTCACCAGCTCACACACACTGTAATACACTGTACTGTCACCAGCTCACACACACTGTAATACACTGTACTGTCACCAGCTCACACACACACACTGTAATACACTGTACTGTCACCAGCTCACACACACTGTAATACACTGTACTGTCACCAGCTCACACACACTGTAATACACTGTACTGTCACCAGCTCACACACACTGTAATACACTGTACTGTCACCAGCTCACACACACACTGTAATACACTGTACTGTCACCAGCTCACACACACACTGTAATACACTGTACTGTCACCAGCTCACACACACACACTGTAATACACTGTACTGTCACCAGCTCACACACACACTGTAATACACTGTACTGTCACCAGCTCACACACACACTGTAATACACTGTACTGTCACCAGCTCACACACACTGTAATACACTGTACTGTCACCAGCTCACACACACACTGTAATACACTGTACTGTCACCAGCTCACACACACACTGTAATACACTGTACTGTCACCAGCTCACACACACTGTAATACACTGTACTGTCACCAGCTCACACACACTGTAATACACTGTACTGTCACCAGCTCACACACACTGTAATACACTGTACTGTCACCAGCTCACACACACACTGTAATACACTGTACTGTCACCAGCTCACACACACACACACTGTAATACACTGTACTGTCACCAGCTCACACACACTGTAATACACTGTACTGTCACCAGCTCACACACACACACTGTAATACACTGTACTGTCACCAGCTCACACACACACTGTAATACACTGTACTGTCACCAGCTCACACACACACTGTAATACACTGTACTGTCACCAGCTCACACACACACTGTAATACACTGTACTGTCACCAGCTCACACACACACTGTAATACACTGTACTGTCACCAGCTCACACACACACTGTAATACACTGTACTGTCACCAGCTCACACACACTGTAATACACTGTACTGTCACCAGCTCACACACACACTGTAATACACTGTACTGTCACCAGCTCACACACACTGTAATACACTGTACTGTCACCAGCTCACACACACACTGTAATACACTGTACTGTCACCAGCTCACACACACTGTAATACACTGTACTGTCACCAGCTCACACACACACTGTAATACACTGTACTGTCACCAGCTCACACACACTGTAATACACTGTACTGTCACCAGCTCACACACACACTGTAATACACTGTACTGTCACCAGCTCACACACACACTGTAATACACTGTACTGTCACCAGCTCACACACACACTGTAATACACTGTACTGTCACCAGCTCACACACACACTGTAATACACTGTACTGTCACCAGCTCACACACACTGTAATACACTGTACTGTCACCAGCTCACACACACTGTAATACACTGTACTGTCACCAGCTCACACACACTGTAATACACTGTACTGTCACCAGCTCACACACACTGTAATACACTGTACTGTCACACACTCACACACACTGTAATACACTGTACTGTCACCAGCTCACACACACTGTAATACACTGTACTGTCACCAGCTCACACACACTGTAATACACTGTACTGTCACCAGCTCACACATCACTGTAATACACTGTACTGTCACCAGCTCACACACACTGTAATACACTGTACTGTCACCAGCTCACACATCACTGTAATACACTGTACTGTCACCAGCTCACACATCACTGTAATACACTGTAACTATCAGGACATCAGTGATGTGTGAGCTGAATTTGGTGACAGTACAGTGTATTACAGTGACGTTTTTTGTATTTGCTTTTCTGGTTTCACAGATGGTACCTGGGAATCTGTCTCTTAGGTGTTCACACATAGAGACTTATGTATTTGAGACATGGTATTCCAATGACTGTGACAGTTTGCAAGTCAGAGTTTCAAGCACATAACGTCAACCCCTCTGTACCTGCAGTCCAACGGTTTAGCAGAGAAAAGAGTTCAAATAATCGAAAAATGTAAGAGAAGGAGCTGTGGGGAAATGTTACTATGGACTTGTTTCAGCTTAATGACAAAGATTACTTGTTGCTCGTGGACTATCATTCAAACTACCTGGAATTTGTGCAGCTGACAAGCACAATGTCAGAGCAGGTCATTGCAAAGACAAATGTTATATTTGCACGAAATGGTATTCCAATGAGTTTCAAGCACATAACGTGAAGCCCTCTGTACCCGCAGTCCAACGGTTTAGCAGAGAAAAGGAGTTCAAATAGTGAAATGCCTTCTAAAAAAGCCACTGAGACAGTTAGTGATCCGTACCTGGCTATTCTGAATCACAGAGCTTCACCACTGGAGAATGGACTTTCACCGGCCGAAATGCTCATGAATAGGAAACTACAGACAAAGCTACCGTCGGTAAAGCATCAAATGGTACGGAGTAGGTGGAATTCTGCAAATGAAAGACAGATTAATCACTACAACAAAACAGCAAGACCACTGAGCCCACTTGCCCAAGAGGAAATTGTATGAGTGACATGTGATGGGCAGTGGGGACCATTGGCCAAAGTGATTAAAGAGACTATGCCCAGGTCATACGAAGTGGTAACAGAGCATGGGACAATAATGAGGACAAACACAAGACATTTGCTAAAAGTGCCTCAGAGAGAAATAAAAATCAATGAGAGTGAGACAAATGATGTGGAAATTGCAAAGCAAGATGAACAATTAGAAATGCAAAGCAATACTAAAGAGTCTGTAACTGTAAATAGACAGGATGCTGTAGGACAAACAAAACGTCCTAAGAGACAAATAATAAGGCCAAAAAGACTAATAGACGAAAAGAGGAAATGTTACAAATTGTGGATAAATGAAAACAATTTGGTGTAATATTTGTAGTCACGGGCGTCAGAACCATTACATGACCAATAATATTGGACCCACACACTTTTACTGTCTCTATTCAGCACATATGTCTTTTTTATTACTTTTCAGAGCGCCGACAGTCAAATCCATTCTGCTTGTGGAATGTCCTAATAAATTAAACTCCATTCTGTGTTTTACCTACAGACATGACCACGCTGCTGCTTCCTGATATCCATGGGCATCGGAACCATTATATGTGTGTGTGTGTGTGTGTCACTGCCCTTCCCCCCTCTGCAGTATACACTGTAATGAAAGTGAATGTCAGCAGCTCCATTTTGTGTGGAGTGAAAAATAAAAGATCTCATATAATATAATCCTCACATTATGAGTCACACACACACACACACACACACACACACACACACACACACACACACACACACACACACACACACACACACACACACATCAGCATAAACCAGACAAACCAGTTAGACCAGTGACAGTAAGAGTGAAAGTCAGCAGCTCCATTTAGTGACGAGTGAACAGTAAAAGATTTGAGGAGTAAAAACACAGTGAGTATCTAAAGCTCTAATATATAAACACACTGAAGTGACACTAGATACAGAAGAGTTTTGTGGGTTTGTACTGAAGCTTTAATGTACACAGGTTGTTTTATAACTTGATAGCGTGACTATTTCCTGTAAGTGAACTCTGTGCTGATTCAGGGTTTAATTTAACACACCGATGTTGGAGTGAAGTAAACGTGTGTCCTGCTGTAATCTGGAGAAGGAGACATGACCTCCAACATGAGTGTGTCTGGGAAACAGGACTTAAAGAAAGACGAGAGGTGACTTACTTTTACATTCACCAGTAATAAATACACACCGTCTCATGGGAACACATCTGTATCTCTAAACACTCACTAGTTAACACAGGAAGTCAACTTTAAGGTGTTTAATAGCAGTTTAATGTTTAATGTTTAATGATGAACACATTGTTTAACAGTGCTGAGTATTAATTATTGCTGATATTTCTGTTCTAGAATGATGAAGGGAAAGAGATCAGACTCACCAGAACCCAGCTGTGTGTCCATGAAGAGTGACGCGTCAATGGGACGTCCAATTGACTTCAAAACCAGAGACAATTCTACTGATGTGAGGTCAGTATAGTGAGGTGTTTTACAGCAGTGTTCCACCTGATCAAACTCACTCGTCTCATTATGAAGCCCTTCATGAGCTTTATCAGGTGTTGAAGCAGTAAAACACTAAACTGTGCAGTGCTGCAGCTCTCGGACTGGCAGTGAGGAAAAGTGCTTTAAGAGTTCAGTTCAGTCTGCAGTCCCTGAGCTGGAGGGTCTGTGGTGCTACAGAAGAACATTTACACCTGGGACATTAATGACTATATAAAGATTTTATTCATTTATTCAAACATTTGTTTCTAAACATGTTGGTGTCAGTTAGGAAATCCTGAAATCAGTGTATTGTGTTAAGAGGATAGTGTTAAATATCTGTGTGTGTATTTATTAGTGTGTGATTTGTGCAGCTATGAATACATATAGTCCATATTACATGATGGGTTTTGTTTGTTCACAGACCACAAAAATCAAACATCAGGAGAAAACAGCTGGACTCTATATTCAAGGTGCGTGTGTTGTGTTTAAAGTGTGTAATGTGTGTGTTGTGTTTAAAGTGTGTAATGTGTGTGTTGTGTGTTGTGTGTAATGTGTGTGTTGTGTGTGTTGTGTTTAAAGTGTGTAATGTGTGTGTTGTTTTTAAAGTGTGTAATGTGTGTGTTGTTTTTAAAGTGTGTAATGTGTGTGTTGTGTTTAAAGTGTGTAATGTGTGTGTTGTGTTTAAAGTGTGTAATGTGTGTGTTGTGTTTAAAGTGTGTAATGTGTGTGTTGTGTTTAAAGTGTGTAATGTGTGTGTTGTGTTTAAAGTGTGTAATGTGTGTGTTGTGTTTAAAGTGTGTAATGTGTGTGTTGTGTTTAAAGTGTGTAATGTGTGTGTTGTGTTTAAAGTGTGTAATGTGTGTGTTGTTTTTAAAGTGTGTAATGTGTGTGTTGTGTTTAAAGTGTGTAATGTGTGTGTTGTGTTTAAAGTGTGTAATGTGTGTGTTGTGTTTAAAGTGTGTAATGTGTGTGTTGTGTTTAAAGTGTGTAATGTGTGTGTTGTGTGTAATGTGTGTGTTGTGTGTAATGTGTGTGTTGTGATCCCTTGTCATGTCTTGATGTGCAGCAGCATTATGGGTAATCAGTTGTATGAGTTTTAAATGTGATAATAAAAAGAGACTTTTATTCTTGTGACAAAATAAAAGTCTCTCTCACTGTAACATGATAATATTTAGATCTGTTCCTGTGTGTTTCTAACCAGGAGCTGGAACACAAAGTCATCACTCTGATAAAGAATGAGCTGAAGAGGTTTAGGAAGCTCCTGAGTCCAGATTACCCAGCATGCACTGAGAGGGAGGTGGAGGATGAGGAGGATCTGCACAGTGTCAGAGACGGAGCGCTGAAGATCACACTGCACGTCCTGAAGAACATGAACCACACAGATCTCGCTAACACACTGCACAACAGTAAGAGCTCTGAGTCATGACTTTATTCCATCAGCTTCACTTTAGAGAGAGGAAATAGTTTTAGATATGAAGACTTTTAGTTTTACATTTAATTTTAATATCATGTTGTATCTGTTCATGGTCCAGCTTCAATAATATTTAGTCCATCAGTCAGGAATTAATAGCAGCGTTTGTACGATTTTGCATTATAACTATTTATTACTAAACTAGATATTACTTTGTTTATTAGAACTCGCCCCTGTGTATCAGACAAAGTTGAAGTCCAATCTGAGGAAGAAGTTTAAAAGAATTAATGAAGGAATCTCACAGCATGGAAGCTCAGCACTTCTGAATGAGATCTACACTGAGCTCTACATCACAGAGGGTTGGAGTGGAGACGTCAATAATGAACATGAGGTGAGACAGATTGAGGCAGCGTCCAGGAGACCAGCAACACAGGAGAAACCCATCAAATGTAATGAGCTCTTTAAAGACAAGTCCATCAGAACTGTGCTGACTAAAGGAGTTGCTGGAATTGGAAAAACAGTCTCTGTGCAGAAGTTCATCCTGGACTGGGCTGAAGGAGAAGTAAATCAGGACGTCACCTTCATGTTCCCACTTCCCTTTAGAGAGCTGAATCTGATGAAGCAGAACAATCTCAGTCTGATGAAACTTCTTCATCACTTTTTCCCAGAAATAAGAGAACTAGAATCAATAGACTGTGACTCCTACAAAGTGGTGTTGATCTTTGATGGTCTGGATGAGTGTCGACTTCCTCTAAATTTCCAGAAGAATGAGAGATTGTGTGATGTGACAGAGTCAGCCTCAGTGGATGTGCTGCTGACGAACCTCATCAAGGGGAATCTGCTTCCCTCTGCTCTCCTCTGGATAACCACAAGACCAGGAGCAGCCAATCAGATCCCTCCTGAGTGTGTAGACCAGGTAACAGAGGTACGAGGCTTCAGTGATCCTCAGAAAGAGGAGTACTTCAGGAAGAGGATCAGTGATCAGAGACTGACCGATAAAATCATCACTCACCTGAAGTCTTCAAGAAGCCTCTACATCATGTGCCACATCCCAGTCTTCTGCTGGATCTCAGCCACTGTTCTAGAGAGAATGTTGGGTGGAGCAGAGGGTGGAGAGATCCCCAAGACTCTGACTCAAATGTACACACACTTCCTGATCTTTCAGATCAAACACAAGGACCAAAAGTACCATCAGAAATGTGACCCTGATCCTCAGCAGACCAGAGAGAGTATCATGGCACTGGGAAAACTGGCTTTCCACCAGCTGGAGAAAGGAAACCTGATCTTCTATGAGGAAGACCTGAGCGAGTGTGGCATTGATGTCAGAGAAGTGTCAGTGTACTCAGGAGTGTGTACCCAGATCTTCAGAGAGGAGTTTGGGCTTCACCTGGGGAAGGTGTTCAGCTTCGTACATCTGAGTGTTCAGGAGTTTCTGGCTGCTTTATACACATTTCTCTCCTTTATTAGCAGAAATGTAACAGAACATCAAACCTCTGATCTGTCTGATCTTTTCAGGAAGTCAAACATGTCTGATCTCCTCAGGAGTGCAGTGGACAAGGCCTTACAGAGTGAGAATGGACACCTGGACCTGTTCCTCCGCTTCCTTCTGGGTCTCTCACTGGAGACCAATCAAACTCTTTTACGAGACTTAATGCCACAGACAGGAAGCAGATCTCACAGCAAACAGGAAACAGTGGAGTACATCAAGGAGAAGATCAGGGAGAATCCATCTCCAGAGAAATCCATCAATCTGTTCCACTGTCTGAATGAACTGAATGATGATTCTCTAGTGCAGGAAGTACAAACTTATCTGAAGAGAAGAGGTGACAGACGTCTCAGTGACACCAGACTCTCTCCTGGTCAGTGGTCAGCTCTGGTGTTTGTGTTACTGACCTCAGAACAGGAGCTGGATGTGTTTAATTTGAGGAAATATGATCCATCACATGAAGGTCTTCTGAAGCTGCTGCCAGTGGTCAAAGCCTCCAGAAAAGCTGAGTGAGTATTTTTATTTATAACTGTATTACTGCATGGTTTATTATTTTAATGTAACACTGAACTGCACTGTTTGGATTAATGTGTGTTAATAGTTCCTCTAATCATCTTTACACAAACCTCTGGTACTTTTACAGAAGATTGTGTCACTTTTTACACTAACATGTTATATCTGAACTGAGGGCTGGGCCACATGGACAACATCTTATAACATCATATGAGGCATTTTATAGCTTTTATATATGAATCATGAAAAATTAAGTGTTCTCTAAAATGTATGTAAAAATATCTCTACAAAATAACTGCATGCATTTAAGAACTAAAGACATTTCTGAACTAAACACCAGTGAAAGACTTTTTCTGTTCTGTTTATATTGAAAGTGACATTTAACAAAACTCTCACAGATGAGAAAAACATCAGACTGACAAAATGGGATCAATATGGATAGAAAATATAAAAAGTAAATATTAAAACACTCGAATGTCCTTCAAGTATGTCTTTATGTTGAAGTTCCTCATCTTGTGTTGTGTGTGACACAGTGTTGTGGGGAGATTCACTCTGTCATGGCTTTTTTACTCAATTGTTCTTTCTAATAAAAATAAAACATAAATGCTTTTTAAAACTTTAACCCAATACGAAGGACAAACAAAAGTCTCCTTCAGTCTGCACTACTGCTAAACTTTACCAAGGACTGAGCTCGTGGTCAATAAAACATCAACCATCATTTTGGACCTCGACACATTGGACAGACGAAGTGGGAAAATGTTCAGCTTTATCTTCTTATTATGTTAGAAACAAGCTAGGCAGCGAACTCAGATGTGTGATGAAGATTTTCTTTCTCTAACACTGACCTGTTTGTAGAGGATGGAGTTTAAATGTGACTTTTTATATGAAGACTTTTATTTTGATGGGGTTCTTTGTTCTTTGCTTATCAAGTGTACAAGCAGGTAAAAAGAGAGAGGATGAATAATGTGTCACAGGTGAGTGTAGTGTCGTGACCGCTGTTATTAAAAAGTCCTGTTTTGTTCTACTTGGAGCTCGGTACACTACATTCTACCATGTCACTTATAGCCCCCTGAAGCCCACCTACACAAATCCTTTAGTGTAACACACAGTAGTAGTAACAGAGGTCTGGAGGTGACAGATTTGTACGTGTACGAGCACAGAGAACAACACACACCAACTGTTTTAGTGTCTCTGTGAAATCCAACATATAACTGAGTGTAAAGTACGACTAGTATTGTCATGTTATTACCTGGTAGTGTACAGCTGTATAATTCTTTATGTTCTGTAATAAAATGCACTGTATCTGCAGTGTTGGGTGTAGAAACTTGAACACAGATCAGAGTGTAGTGTTTGTAGGCTGCTCGCTCTCACATGTGTGTGTTATGTACATGACCTAATGGTCTTATAATAAATTGTAGCTGAGAGATTGTGGAGTGCAGAAAGACGTCCCTGCTCCTGTAAATGTGCTGATGTGGTGTCCTGTCCTCTGATTTGTGTGTGTGACACAAACACACTGACATTTCTGTTACAGCTTCAACTTTAGCTGGATTATGGCTGTGTTTGTGTGTTTGAGATCAATGTTCTGATATTTCATCATTTCTCTTCCAGGCTGTGGAAGTGTAATCTGACAGAGGAAAGCTGTAGAGTTCTGTCCTCAGTTCTCAGCTCAAACTCCTCCAGTCTGAGAGAACTGAACCTGAGTGGCAATAATCTGCAGGATTCAGGAGTGAAGCTGCTCTCTGATGGACTGAAGAATCCACACTGTACACTGGAGATACTGAGGTACACACACACACACACACACACACACACACACACACACACACACACACACACACACACACACACACACACACACAATACTACTCCTATTTACAGTGAGGACAATAAATGAATTTCTCTGCTGTTATCTGTCCTCATGGAGCTGCTACCATTTTATAGACCTGTTTCTGTTGTTCAATGGGAGCAAAACTATTCCTGAGAATGTTTGTAACACAAAGTAAAAGTGTGTACAATGTACACAGATCTACACACTGAACACACTGTAATGAAGCAGTAAAGGACAGTGTGTAAATGTGTAAATGTTCTCCAGCAGAACTTTCCCCAGAGCTGCTGAACACACTGTATGAACATCTCTCTGCTAGAAATAAAGAGACGTGTTTGTTCAGAGTGACGTCTCTGTTATTATCTTCTTACAGAAAGTTAAATACATCTCAGTCTCATATGAGCTGAGACACATGGATCTGTCCAAGAGCAGTCCAACTTTATACACAGATGTTCATGTTAGATTTTTATCCTGATATTAGAACCTTGTGTTCAGGTCCACACTTTATTTCTCACTGATGGAAACACCTCAATTCACTATCAGACAAATAAATCAAACACTTCATCATTTCTCTTCCAGTCTGTATGAGTGTAATCTGACAGAGGAAAGCTGTAGAGTTCTGTCCTCAGTTCTCAGCTCAAACTCCTCCAGTCTGAGAGAACTGGACCTGAGTGTCAATAAACTGCAGGATTCAGGAGTGAAGCTGCTCTCTGATGGGCTGAAGGATCCACACTGTACACTGGAGATACTGAGGTACACACACACACACACACACACACACACACACACACACACACACACACACACACACACACACACACACACACACACACGTTTCCTATTGTGATTACCCTATCTATTTAACTGTGCCGTGTTGCCTTGTGCAGCACGGAATCTACTGTTGTCTTGTCCTGTCTTTAGTCCGTGTGATGTTTATTGTTTCCTTTGTTAAAAACCCTGTTTATTTTGCTATCATGCGCTTGGGTCCATTTTTATCCCGCGTTCATGACAGAAGATTCCGCCGCACCAGGACCCAGCAGGATAGTGGTAACCTTGGAGCGAC
This sequence comes from Tachysurus fulvidraco, assembly GCF_022655615.1. Classification (NCBI taxonomy): domain Eukaryota; kingdom Metazoa; phylum Chordata; class Actinopteri; order Siluriformes; family Bagridae; genus Tachysurus; species Tachysurus fulvidraco. The sequence continues at coordinate 32,621,582 of NC_062520.1, forward strand.
CCTCAGACAGGCATAGCCCCGGGAGGCACCCGGGGCCGCAATGTGCGTTCGAAGTGTCGATGATCGATGTGTACTGCAATTCACACTAGTTCTCGCAGATGGCTGCGTTCTTCATCAATGCACGAGCCGAGTGATCCACAGCTAAGAGTTTGTGGTGCAATGAATTGTGGGAAATAGAGTCCTGATGATAAAGTACAGCAAATCCTCTGCAGGCCAGCAGAGGGAGCCCTCGTGGCTCTCATAACAAATTCAGAGAGTTCTGAGTGAGCTTAAATAGACCTGGGGTCTCATTTATAAAGCGTGCGTACGCACAAACGGGGCTGGAAACGTGCGTACGCCAGTTTTCACGCAAAGGTTGTGATCTATAAAAAATTAACTTGACATTAAAATGTGCGCAAACTTTAAGCAAACTTTGAGACGTGCGTACGCACATTCTGGAGACAAAGGGAATTGGCGACACAGATGGTGAGGTCGTGAACTGAAGTTAGATTGTAGAAAATTCATGTGAGAACGATTATAAGAATTAATGACATTAAACTTTCACTCCATTTCACACGTTATATCCACATTATCATGAAGATTAAATCCAACAGTGTTATTTGTGACTATTGTTTTAGGCTAAATCCAAACGTAATTCAAAATGTATTAAAAATAAAATAATAATAATCAGCACTACTCCGTCCAGGGTGTATCCTGCCTTGATGCCCAATGACGCCTGAGGATAGGCACAGGCTCCCCGTGACCCGTGTAGTTCGGATAAGCGGTAGAAGATGAATGAATGACTGAATAAATAATGAGTGCTGCCTCAAGTCACATTGAGTCACATTGTCCACAACGGGAGCGCAGGAGGAAATGGCGCGACTACATGTAATACAGAATAGCATGAAATACCCTTTTATAAGAGAACTACAGAACACAGTGTAAAAACTAAATATTTTCTTAATGTACATCATAAAATGTCAAAGTCTGCAAATACTCCTCATCATTGGTCCTAACTATTACGGTGTTCATTACAAAACCGTCATGAAGAAGCATGTGATCGCTATAACATTTTTGTCTTACATTTTCGCCCACAAATTAATTCTGTGATTCTGTCAAGGTGTTAACGATCAGTCTAATTGCTAGAAACATATAAATCCTCCGGTGACCCGGGTATGTAATGCTTCATGATGGCACTCCTGGAGGATTACGCCAATGGGAGAATAAGGAGAGAACGAGTTTTCAGGGACCATGATGATTTCCTGGCCCATGATGATGACTGGCTAATAAGCCGATTTAGATTTCCTAGAGCTGTGCTCTTAGATATATGTGTTGAATTGGGTCCAGTATTAGAGAGGGCAACACGCCGGAACCATGCAATCCCAGTCCAAATACAAGTCCTCACCACTCTGGGGTTCTTGGCAACCGGCTGTTTACAGCGGGAATTGGCAGACACATAAATTATTTATATAAAAAACTATAAGTAATCCTCAACTTTGTGTCTAAAACCTTTTCGTATATGAAATAATTCTATTGGAATCTATCATCTCACCCTATCTGGTATATCACAGCCGTCCCTGAGTGCCATAATATCTGTCGTTTTGAATGGTATACTTCATATGGGTAGTCGGTACATCAGGTTCCCCTACACTGTGTGAGATACATCAGGTTCCCCTACACTGTGTGAGATACATCAGGTTCCCCTACACTGTGTGAGATACATCAGGTTCCCCTACACTGTGTGAGATACATCAGGTTCCCCTACAGTGTGTGAGGTACATCAGGTTCCCCTACAATGCAATATGCAGCAATGTCTGGTTTCCCAAATGTAATCTGCGCAATTGACTGCACTCATGTTGCTATAAGGGCACCATCTGAAAATGAATTTGCTTATGTTAACAGAAAGCATGTGCATTCTATTAATGTGCAAATCATATGTGACTCCAACACGACCCTCACAAACATTGTGGCACGCTGGCCTGGTTCAACACATGATTCCTTTATCTTGACACATAACAGTGTAGGGAACAGACTAAATGCAGGCGCAGTACGTGATGGCTGGCTTCTTGGTGAGTTTAACAATATTAAAAAGTAGAAAATGTAACAATTTTGTTTTTAAAATAATTATAACAATGTTGCTTTTAATATAATTATAATATATATATATATATATATATAATTATAAATAAATAAAATATAATTATAACCTGCAGGTGACAGTGACTACCCCTGAGACGCTGCTCCTCACCCCATTATTAAACACACAGAGGAAACTCATTATAACGAGGTCCACTCTCGTGCCCGCGCACTGATTTGCATTGACTATTTATGGTTAAAAATGGGCGTGTACAGGGCGGGACTTGAGGCTGGTTCACGTACGCACATCGGCGGGTGACCTGTGATTTATAAAGGGAACATTGCTTACAGGTTTGCGTACGCACCGTTTTATAAATCGGATTTTTTTTTGCCGTACGCCATTTTTGGCTTTTGGGCGTAAGTAAACTTTTAGTAGGGATCCTACACACAGTTTTATAAATGAGACCCCTGGTGATTACAAACAGGAAACAGGTGTGCTGAGTTGGTGGTGCAATGAATTGTGGGAAATAGAGTCCTGATGACAAAGTGCAGGCCAGCAGAGGGAGCTCTCATGGCTCTCATAACACTAATATCCTTCAAGTATCTCTTTATGTTGAAGTTCCTCATCTTTTGTTGTGTGTGACACAGTGTTGTGGGGAGATTCACTCTGTCATGGCTTTTTACTCAATTGTTCTTTCTAATAAAAATAAAACATTTTTTTTTTTAACTTTAACCCAATACGAAGGACAAACAAAAGTCTCCTTCAGTCTGCACTACTGCTAAACTTTACCAAGGACTGAGCTCGTGGTCAATAAAACATCAACCATCATTTTGGACCTCGACACATTGGACAGACGAAGTGGGAAAATGTTCAGCTTTATCTTCTTATTATGTTAGAAACAAGCTAGGCAGCGAACTCAGATGTGTGATGAAGATTTTCTTTCTCTAACACTGACCTGTTTGTAGAGGATGGAGTTTAAATGTGACTTTTTATATGAAGACTTTTATTTTGATGGGGTTCTTTGTTCTTTGCTTATCAAGTGTACAAGCAGGTAAAAAGAGAGAGGATGAATAATGTGTCACAGGTGAGTGTAGTGTCGTGACCGCTGTTATTAAAAAGTCCTGTTTTGTTCTACTTGGAGCTCGGTACACTACATTCTACCATGTCACTTATAGCCCCCTGAAGCCCACCTACACAAATCCTTTAGTGTAACACACAGTAGTAGTAACAGAGGTCTGGAGGTGACAGATTTGTACGTGTACGAGCACAGAGAACAACACACACCAACTGTTTTAGTGTCTCTGTGAAATCCAACATATAACTGAGTGTAAAGTACGACTAGTATTGTCATGTTATTACCTGGTAGTGTACAGCAGTATAATTCTTTATGTTCTGTAATAAAATGCACTGTATCTGCAGTGTTGGGTGTAGAAACTTGAACACACATCAGAGTGTAGTGTTTGTAGGCTGCTCGCTCTCACATGTGTGTGTTATGTACATGACCTAATGGTCTTATAATAAATTGTAGCTGAGAGATTGTGGAGTGCAGAAAGACGTCCCTGCTCCTGTAAATGTGCTGATGTGGTGTCCTGTCCTCTGATTTGTGTGTGTGACACAAACACACTGACATTTCTGTTACAGCTTCAACTTTAGCTGGATTATGGCTGTGTTTGTGTGTTTGAGATCAGTGTTCTGATATTTCATCATTTCTCTTCCAGGCTGTGTGACTGTAATCTGACAGAGGAAAGCTGTAGAGTTCTGTCCTCAGTTCTCAGCTCAAACTCCTCCAGTCTGAGAGAACTGGACCTGAGTGACAATAACCTGCAGGTTTCAGGAGTGAAGCTGCTCTCTGATGGGCTGAAGGATCCACACTGTACACTGG
>NC_062520.1:32628019-32660519 GCF_022655615.1 Tachysurus fulvidraco
ACACATACACGGAAACACACACATCCCACACACACACTCACACTCACACACCAAACACACACACACACACAGACTCGCACACAGACCACACACACACTCGCACACAGACTACACACACACATGCACCACACACACACTCACACACACCAGACACGTACACACACACTCACACACAGACCACACACACACAAACACACAGACCACACACACTCACACACTCACATAGACCTCACACAGACACACTCACACACTGACCACACACACATACACACACACACACTCACACAGACCTCACACAGACACACACACACACACAGAGACCACACACACGCACACACTCACACACTTAAACACACACACGCACCACAAACACACACTCACACACAGACCACACACACACACACACACACGGACCACACACACACACACACACACACACACACACACACACAGTTTTAATAAACACTACAACATCCAGTTCTCCTCTGTGGTAACTGTAATTGTAGTGATCTGATATATTGTCATTGTTGTGTGTGTGAGATGGAGAGTAAATGTACTGTATATAAAGATTTTGTGTACTTCATGTTTTCAATACTAAACCTGAGTGTGTTAAGTGTGAGAAGGTTTTCTTTCTTGCAGGATGCAGGACTGCAGTATTAAAGATAAAGGTTGTGCTGCTCTGGCTTCAGCTCTGAGGTCAAACTCCTCATCACACCTGAGAGAACTGGATCTGAACTATAATAATCCAGGAGAATCAGGAGTGAATCTGCTCTCTGATCTACTGAAGGATCCACACTGTAAACTGGAGACACTACAGTGAGTTACTGATTTAACTACCAAATTAATCTGTTTTTCTAGTTTAAAGTCACCATCCATTAAAACCCCCAGGTTTTTGACAACAGGCTTCACAAATGACTTTAAGTCACTCAGATCTACATCACGAGTATTAATCTTACCGCCAGGTCGAAATAAAATTATTTCAGTTTTATCTTCATTAAACTTTAAGAAGTTGGAGGCCATCCAGGCTTTAATATCTTCAAGACATCTCAGCAAAGGTGCTACAGAGTTTGCATCCTTCCGTTTCAAAGGCAGATAGAGTTGCAAGTCATCTGCATAACAGTGAAATGAAATGCCATGTTTCCTAAAAATAGACCCTAAAGGTAATGTATATAAAGAAAATAAAATCGGTCCAAGAATGGAACCCTGAGGGACTCCACATACAAGAGATGTAGTAGAAGACACAAATTCCCCAAGACGTACAAAGAAAGTTCTTTCACCCAGATAAGATTTAAACCATTGTAACGCGGCACCCTTTATACCAACACAATGCTCAAGGCGAGAGATTAGTATATTGTGATCTATGGTGTTGAACGCAGCAGTAAGATCTAACAGCAAGAGAACAGCATAGTTACCTGCATCAGTGGTCAATAATAAATCATTATAAACTTTTAACAGGGCCGTTTCCGTGCTGTGAAGTGATTTAAAACCAGATTAGTACAACTCTTGCAAGCTATGCAAGTCTAGATAGGCTAATAATTGACTAAAAACAACTTTTTCCAATATTTTGGAAAGAAATGGGAGTTTAAAAATGGGTCTAAAATTAGCAAGAACCGATGAATCCAAGTTAGGTTTTTTTATCAGTGGTTCCACTATAGCGTGTTTAAAATGTAGGGGTACAACTCCATGAGTGAGACTACAATTTACAATCGTCACACACACAGACCTCAGACACACACACACACACACACACACACACACACACACACGCGCGCACACACAGACCACACACACACACACTCACACACACACAGACCTCACACACACACATGCACCTCACACACACTCACATGCACCACACACGTACACACACACACACACACTCACACACAGACCACACACATACACACATACACACACACACACACATACAATCTCACACACACACTCACACACTCACACACAGACCACACACATACACACATACTCACACACAGACCACACACGCACACACTCACACACACATACAATCTCACACACACACACACACACACTCGCACACACACACACACACACACAGACCACACACACACACACACACACACACACACACGCACCACACACACACGCACCACACACACACTCACACACACACACACACACACACACACATGCACCACACACACACACACACACACACACACACACACACACACACACACACACAGACCACACACACGCACACACACACACATACACTGAAACACACACACATACACTGAAACACCCCCCCCACACACACACACTTACACAAACACACACTCACACACAGACCACAAACACACACATACACGGAAACACACACACATCCCACACACCAAACACACACACACACACACAGACTCGCACACAGACCACACACACACTCGCACACAGACCACACACACACAGACCTCACACACACATGCACCACACACACACACTCACACACACGTACACACACACTCACACACAGACCACACACATACACACACACAGACCACACACACACACACACACACACACACAAACACACACACAGACCACACACACTCACACACTCACACAGACCTCACACAGACACACTCACACACTGACCACACACACATACACACACACACACACACACTCACACACTCACACAGACCTCACACAGACACACACACACAGAGACCACACACACGCACACACTCACACACTTACACACACACACACACGCACCACAAACACACACTCACACACAGACCACACACACACACACACGGACCACACACACACACACACTCACACACTTACACACACACACACACACACACGCACCACAAACACACACTCACACACAGACCACACACACACACACGGACCACACACACACACACACACACGCACACACACACACACACACAGTTTTAATAAACACTACAACATCCAGTTCTCCTCTGTGGTAACTGTAACTGTAGTGATCTGATATATTGTCATTGTTGTGTGTGTGAGATGGAGAGTAAATGTACTGTATATAAAGATTTTGTGTACTTCATGTTTTCAATACTAAACCTGAGTGTGTTAAGTGTGAGAAGGTTTTCTTTCTTGCAGGATGTGGGACTGCAGTATTACAGATGAAGGTTGTGCTGCTCTGGCTTCAGCTCTGAGGTCAAACTCCTCATCACACCTGAGAGAACTGGATCTGAACTTTAATAATCCAGGAGAATCAGGAGTGAAGCTGCTCTCTGATCTACTGAAGGATCCACACTGTAAACTGGAGACACTACAGTGAGTTACTGACTTACTGTCTCTTTACTGTATGATATTGTGTAATATTCACTGTGTGCTGTAAAATGTCACATCTAATGTGTGTATTTATGTTTCTGTTGTTCATAAGTAATGTGTTTAAATGTGTCTGTAATTCTGTCCTGTTGTGTTTTTCAGCATTAATGATAAGACACTCACCAGGTCTGGTGTATGACAGGAGTCTCTCCTCAGACCTTTTTTCCAGGATAAAGCAGTTATGGTGGTGAAGCGTTAGAACACGTCCCACATTTCCAGCAGTTTGGGAGCTGAATCATTCATATTCAGATGTAGAAGATCCATAACAATAACTGTGACTGATCACATCCTTTTATCCTCTCAGCTACAACTTCACACTTTAACATCTTTTACAATCCAAAGTCAAATCCTTCAGCATCTACACACAACACAGAGATATCATCACATCATCACACTGATTACACAAATACACATCCATGTGTTACAGATGTTTACACATTATTTTTACCTCTTTAATTGGATCTCAGATTAGTTTCTCCACAGATGATTGACTCACAGTTGTGATCTTGATTTATTTCTTTTCCTTTAAAAGTCTCTTCTTTTCAAATCCTTTTCACCAAACACTTTTAAAATCTTTATTAAAATCCCTTTAAACATTAAAGGAATCTTCTTTTTTGTAGTTGATCTATTTTTCTATATTTCAATTTCTTCTTTCTTAATTTTGTTTGTTTTTGTTTTTTATTTATTTGAAAGGGACAATGCACATCAATCAACATTTTTTTGCTTACACTCAATATGTAAATGTGCCAGAATTAGCTGAAGAGCTATTTTTCATCTGCAGTCCCTTGGCAGGTCAACACAGTATCATAGTACAAAAATTAAATACATGAAAAACACAAAACAAATTAAAACACTAGATAATAATAAATACAATACAAAAATGGGCAGTACCAAAGATAAAATATGTTAACTATTGATGATTGCAATTTTGATTGTTTTTAATCCATTTCTTGAGTTTGAGTTTAAATGATGAATAGCTGGTGCTCTTTCTGAGTTCAGTAGGGAGACAATTCCAATAATTTGAGGCCCGTACTGAAAAAACTGTCTGACCGAACTTACTTTGCCTATACTGTATAACACAGTCTCCCCTGGTAGCTGCCCTATTTGCCCTATCACTGGTATTCCTCAGTTGTATAAATTCACGCAGTGGTGGGGGTGCAAGCCCATGTAAAATTTTAAAAATGAGACAGGCATCTTGATAATGTAAGAAATTGTTGTGAATAAATTGTATTTGGTAACAATATTACAGTGGTGATGACTGATAGGTTTTTGATCTAATATTTTTAAGGTTTGCTTATAAAGGGTCTCAATTGGTTTTAGAGTTGTCATATTTGCTTGGGACCAGCTTGTGAAACAGTATAATATGTGAGGAAAAAATCGTCATTCATAAATAATTTGGCTGCCTCTATCGTTATTTATGGCCTAATGTGTCTAAAGTTGGCCATATTATATCTGACGATGTTAGCCACTTTTTTACATGCTTTTTAAAAGTTAAATTAGAGTCCAAAGTAATACCGAGGTATTTAAAATTTGACACTTCCATGATTTTTTCTCCTTCTATAAAAACATCTGGATGCAGTACATTTGTGGACCTCTTAGAAAAGAACATACAGACTGTTTTGTTCATGTTGAGATGCAGATCTGAGATTTTTAGCCAGGCAGAAACATGCACCAATGCTTTGGTTAGTTCAGTTGCTGCCTGTTGTTTGGTCTTAGTATGCAAATAAATAACCGTATCATCTGCATACATTTGTATATTAACAGATTGACAAACTGAAGGCAAGTCATTAATATACAGGCTAAACAAAATAGGGCCCAATACTGACCCCTGGGGTACACCAATATTACAGTCCAGGTATGAAGAATAAGAATTACCAATATGTACGCACTGTTTCCTGTTAGTTAAATATGACTCCATCCATTTCATAGCCTCATCTGAGAAATTATAAGAAGATAATTTTGATAATAGTGTCTGGTGGTTCACAGTGTCGAAAGCCTTCTTAAGGTCCAAGAACACTGCACCAACTACACCACCCTTATCTAATTTTAACTTGATATTTTCAAGGAGGAAACAGTTTGCGGTCTCTGTAGAGTGGTTTGTACGGAATCCAAATTGCATTGGGTGTAAAGGTGTGTGGCCCAAGTTTAGATAGTTTTTAAACTGTTCAGCTACCCATTTTTCTGTCACCTTGGACACTACTGATAAAATACTAATGGGTCTATAATTTGACACCATTGTTTTATCACCAGACTTATAAATCGGAGATACAACCGCTATTTTCCAAAAGCTTGGGAAAATACTTTGCCTAACTGATAGATTGATCAGATGTGCAATTGGGCAAGCAAGTGCATCCTTGTGTAATTTTAAAAATGTGGTATCAAAACCATACGAGTCCCTAGCTTTTGAATTTTTTAACGAGGTTATAATTTTTATGACCTCTGATTCAGATATTTCATTTATTTTAAAAATTGGTTTAGTTTTGTCAATAGGGATAAATGGTATAGTTCTTGTTGGGATACACTGAACCAGCTCCCTAACTGAATTTATAAAAAAATCATTAAATATACTTGCTATCATATCAGTATCTTGGGTCAGGATTCCATTCACTTTGAGTTCAGGTAAAATTATCCTTTGTTCTTTATTCCTACCAGTTAATTTATTAAGATTTCTCCAAATAAGTTTTCCATCTCCATGAGCTTCATTAATAGTTGTGATAAAAAATTCAGCCTTAGACTTTCTTAAATTCCTTAATACCTTATTTCGGAGAGTTGTGAAGGTAAGCCGATCACTACTATGTCCTGATTTTAAAGCCCTCTTTAAAGCAGAGTCTCTCTCTTTCATTTGTTGCCAGAGCCTATCATTTAGCCATGGTAAGGTGATCTTTTTTCCATGATTACATTTCACCTTTCTTATGAAGGCTGCTCTTATCTCAGTGATAGTTGAAAAAAAAGTGCTGCAACTAATCTCAGTATCTTCGCTGGTTAGGAGGTCAGACCAGTTAATTTGATTTATAGCTTTTTCCAAGTTGATTATTTCATGTTTAGGAATTTTCTCATAAAATTGTTTTCTTGGAGTTGGATACACTAATTGTTTTCTGTTTAGTTTCCTTACTATCAGTGTGATATTATGATCGGACAGACCAGTCAACAAATTATGTGATTTAATTACTCTCTCAGGTCTGATTGTAAATATCAGGTCAATTTGTGTCTGGGAGGAGTTGGTTATTCTTGTTGGACCTTGTATCAATTGAGAAAGATTAAATTTATTTGTTATCTCTAAGTTTTTTCCTCTCTGTTCTTCATGACATTTTTTATCTTGGTTGCATCTTGTTTTTATATAATTTAACTTCTTTCTTTTTTTCCCTCTTTCCACCATATATTTTGCTTTATTTCTTCATTTTGCCCCCTCGAGTTCTTTCTCCTCCCTTTTTTATATTTTTATTCTCTTTGGCCAATTCATTCTCTAATTTAAAAATAAATTACATTTACTTGTTCTTTCTTTCTTTCTTTCTTTCTTTCTTTCTTTCTTTCTTTCTACAATATTTAATTTAAAATCTAACATTATCTTCCTCATTCATTTCATTTCATTTCCTTTTTCTATAATTTCTCTAAACTTAAAATCATAGTTGTTTTTCTTTAAACGTTCTGTATTTAGAACCCATACACTTTGTCCCCTTTCTACATTATTCCAGTCTTAAAAAATAAAAACTCATGATACTCAAACTTGTTTCCTTATATCTGATTTTGTCTGTAAAGTTTTCTACATTTCTTGTACATAAAATAAAGACAATCATTGTCCTGCAAGTTTTTCACTATATCTCTTCTTTCCTTCCTACATTTCTCTCTCTCCACACGTCTATCAGGTTGTTTTCACTCATTAGATCCTTTAGTTCTTTTCTCTCTGTATCTTATTTAATAACCATCCCATCTGCCATATGGAGTTTACTGTAAAGAGTCACTGCAAGTCCCATCATTATTATTTCTTTATGCTTCTTTAAAATCCTCTCTTCATTACTCGAAGCTTTTCAGCTCGATGCTGACCCCTGCTGGTGAAAGCGCTATCACACAATGTTCCACAACCAAACAACGTATTTATTTTAGAGTAATGGATCGACTGAGAAATTAAGATAGAGGATAATTAAAATTAAAATAAAGTGTGTTTTAATTATTTGTTCATTTGTGTTCATGCATTTTATGTAAAAAGCCTGGTGAATAAAATAAAACCTTTACTATCCAATGGTGACTCAGGCTTCATTGTGTCCGTAGAGGGATGTGGAAGTATAATTATGTAAGAGTGCAAAGTATTATTCCAGTAAAATGGAAACAGCCCAAAGTAACACTTAAGTAGAATCAGAATCAGAAAGATCTTTATTGCCAAGTATGTTTTCACATAAGAGCAATTTGTTCTAGTACAGAAGCTCCACAGTGTAACAGAATGGCAATGACATGACATGAATATATATAATAAAGACAGTTTGTATGTACAGTGGAAAAATGTGCAAATTGAAATATAAATAAGTAAGTATGTGTTTTATGTAAATAATGTAAGAATAGTGTTGTGTGTTCCGTGTGTGTTAAGTGTTCATCAGATGGAAAGCCTGAGGGGAGAAACTGTTCCTATGTCTGGTCGTTCTGGTGCTCAGGGCTCTGTAGCGTCCACCAGATGGCAACAGTTCAGAGTGAGTGTGCTGGATGTGAGGGGTCCAGAGTGAGTGTGCTGGATGTGAGGGGTCCAGAGTGAGTGTGCTGGATGTGAGGGGTCCAGAGTGAGTGTGCTGGATGTGAGGGGTCCAGAGTGAGTGTGCTGGATGTGAGGGGTCCAGAGTGAGGGAGTGTGCTGGATGTGAGGGGTCCAGAGTGAGTGAGTGTGCTGGATGTGAGGGGTCCAGAGTGAGGGAGTGTGCTGGATGTGAGGGGTCCTGAGTGAGTGAGTCTGCTGGATGTGAGGGGTCCTGAGTGAGTGAGTGTGCTGGATGTGAGGGGTCCAGAGTGAGTGAGTGTGCTGGATGTGAGGGGTCCAGAGTGAGTGAGTGTGCTGGATGTGAGGGGTCCTGAGTGAGTGAGTGTGCTGGATGTGAGGGGTCCTGAGTGAGTGAGTGTGCTGGATGTGAGGGGTCCAGAGTGAGGGAGTGTGCTGGATGTGAGGGGTCCAGAGTGAGGGAGTGTGCTGGATGTGAGGGGTCCAGAGTGAGTGAGTGTGCTGGATGTGAGGGGTCCTGAGTGAGGGAGTGTGCTGGATGTGAGGAGTCCGGAGTGAGGGAGTGTGCTGGATGTGAGGGGTCCAGAGTGAGTGAGTGTGCTGGATGTGAGGGGTCCAGAGTGAGTGAGTGTGCTGGATGTGATGGGTCCAGAGTGAGTGAGTGTGCTGGATGTGAGGGGTCCTGAGTGAGTGAGTGTGCTGGATGTGAGGGGTCCAGAGTGAGTGAGTGTGCTGGATGTGAGGGGTCCTGAGTGAGTGATTGTGCTGGATGTGAGGAGTCCTGAGTGAGTGTGCTGGATGTGAGGGGTCCAGAGTGAGTAAGTGTGCTAGATGTGAGGGGTCCTGAGTGAGTGAGTGTGCTGGATGTGAGGGGTCCAGAGTGAGTGAGTGTGCTGGATGTGAGGGGTCCAGAGTGAGTGAGTGTGCTGGATGTGAGGGGTCCAGAGTGAGTGAGTGTGCTGGATGTGAGGGGTCCAGAGTGAGTGAGTGTGCTGGATGTGAGGGGTCCAGAGTGAGTGAGTGTGCTGGATGTGAGGGGTCCTGAGTGAGGGAGTGTGCTGGATGTGAGGGGTCCAGACTGAGTGAGTGTGCTGGAGCTGAGGGGTCCTGAGTGAGTGAGTGTGCTGGATGTGATGGGTCCAGAGTGAGTGAGTGTGCTGGATGTGAGGGGTCCTGAGTAAGTGAGTGTGGTGGATGTGAGGGGTCCAGAGTGAGTGATTGTGCTGGATGTGAGGGGTCCAGAGTGAGTGTGCTGGATGTGAGGGGTCCAGAGTGAGTGTGTGTGCTGGATGTGAGGGGTCCAGAGTGAGTGTGCTGGATGTGAGGGGTCCAGAGTGAGGGAGTGTGCTGGATGTGAGGGGTCCTAAGTGAGGGAGTGTGCTGGATGTGAGGGGTCCAGAGTGAGTGAGTGTGCTGGATGTGAGGGGTCTAGAGTGAGGGAGTGTGCTGGATGTGAGGAGTCCTGAGTGAGTGAGTGTGCTGGATGTGAGGGGTCCTGAGTGAGGGAGTGTGCTGGATGTGAGGGGTCCTGAGTGAGGGAGTGTGCTGGATGTGAGGGGTCCAGAGTGAGTGAGTGTGCTGGATGTGAGGGGTCCAGAGGGAGTGTGCTGGATGTGAGGGGTCCAGAGTGAGTGAGTGTGCTGGATGTGAGGGGTCCTGAGTGAGTGAGTGTGCTGGATGTGAGGGGTCCAGAGTGAGTGAGTGTGCTGGATGTGAGGGGTCCAGAGTGATTGTGCTGGATGTGAGGGGTCCTGAGTGAGGGAGTGTGCTGGATGTGAGGGGTCCTGAGTGAGGGAGTGTGCTGGATGTGAGGGGTCCTGAGTGAGGGAGTGTGCTGGATGTGAGGGGTCCAGAGTGAGGGAGTGTGCTGGATGTGAGGGGTCCAGAGTGAGTGAGTGTGCTGGATGTGAGGGGTCCAGAGTGAGGGAGTGTGCTGGATGTGAGGGGTCCAGAGTGAGTGAGTGTGCTGGATGTGAGGGGTCCAGAGTGAGTGAGTGTGCTGGATGTGAGGGGTCCTGAGTGAGTGAGTCTGCTGGATGTGAGGGGTCCTGAGTGAGTGAGTCTGCTGGATGTGAGGGGTCCTGAGTGAGTGAGTGTGCTGGATGTGATGGGTCCTGAGTGAGTGAGTGTGCTGGATGTGAGGGGTCCAGAGTGAGTGTGCTGGATGTGAGGGGTCCAGAGTGAGGGTGTGTGCTGGATGTGAGGGGTCCAGAGTGAGTGAGTGTGCTGGATGTGAGGGGTCCAGAGTGAGGGAGTGTGCTGGATGTGAGGGGTCCTAAGTGAGGGAGTGTGCTGGATGTGAGGGGTCCAGAGTGAGTGAATGTGCTGGATGTGAGGGGTCCAGAGTGAGGGAGTGTGCTGGATGTGAGGAGTCCTGAGTGAGTGAGTGTGCTGGATGTGAGGGGTCCTGAGTGAGGGAGTGTGCTGGATGTGAGGGGTCCTGAGTGAGGGAGTGTGCTGGATGTGAGGGGTCCAGAGTGAGTGAGTGTGCTGGATGTGAGGGGTCCAGAGGGAGTGTGCTGGATGTGAGGGGTCCAGAGTGAGTGAGTGTGCTGGATGTGAGGGGTCCTGAGTGAGTGAGTGTGCTGGATGTGAGGGGTCCAGAGTGAGTGAGTGTGCTGGATGTGAGGGGTCCAGAGTGAGTGAGTGTGCTGGATGTGAGGGGTCCTGAGTGAGTGAGTGTGCTGGATGTAAGGGGTCCAGAGTGAGTGTGCTGGATGTGAGGGGTCCTGACTGAGGGAGTGTGCTGGATGTGAGGGGTCCTGAGTGAGGGAGTGTGCTGGATGTGAGGGGTCCAGACTGAGTGAGTGTGCTGGAGCTGAGGGGTCCTGAGTGAGTGAGTGTGCTGGATGTGATGGGTCCAGAGTGAGTGAGTGTGCTGGATGTGAGGGGTCTTGAGTGAGTGAGTGTGCTGGATGTGAGGGGTCCAGAGTGATTGTGCTGGATGTGAGGGGTCCAGAGTGAGTGTGCTGGATGTGAGGGGTCCAGAGTGAGGGTGTGTGCTGGATGTGAGGGGTCCAGAGTGAGTGAGTGTGCTGGATGTGAGGGGTCCAGAGTGAGGGAGTGTGCTGGATGTGAGGGGTCCTAAGTGAGGGAGTGTGCTGGATGTGAGGGGTCCAGAGTGAGTGAGTGTGCTGGATGTGAGGGGTCCAGAGTGAGGGAGTGTGCTGGATGTGAGGAGTCCTGAGTGAGTGAGTGTGCTGGATGTGAGGGGTCCTGAGTGAGGGAGTGTGCTGGATGTGAGGGGTCCTGAGTGAGGGAGTGTGCTGGATGTGAGGGGTCCAGAGTGAGTGAGTGTGCTGGATGTGAGGGGTCCAGAGGGAGTGTGCTGGATGTGAGGGGTCCAGAGTAAGTGAGTGTGCTGGATGTGAGGGGTCCTGAGTGAGTGAGTGTGCTGGATGTGAGGGGTCCAGAGTGAGTGAGTGTGCTGGATGTGAGGGGTCCAGAGTGATTGTGCTGGATGTGAGGGGTCCTGAGTGAGGGAGTGTGCTGGATGTGAGGGGTCCTGAGTGAGGGAGTGTGCTGGATGTGAGGCGTCCTGAGTGAGGGAGTGTGCTGGATGTGAGGGGTCCAGAGTGAGGGAGTGTGCTGGATGTGAGGGGTCCAGAGTGAGTGAGTGTGCTGGATGTGAGGGGTCCAGAGTGAGGGAGTGTGCTGGATGTGAGGGGTCCAGAGTGAGTGAGTGTGCTGGATGTGAGGGGTCCAGAGTGAGTGAGTGTGCTGGATGTGAGGGGTCCAGAGTGAGTGAGTGTGCTGGATGTGAGGGGTCCAGAGTGAGTGAGTGTGCTGGATGTGAGGGGTCCTGAGTGAGTGAGTGTGCTGGATGTAAGGGGTCCAGAGTGAGTGTGCTGGATGTGAGGGGTCCTGACTGAGGGAGTGTGCTGGATGTGAGGGGTCCTGAGTGAGTGAGTGTGCTGGATGTAAGGGGTCCAGAGTGAGTGTGCTGGATGTGAGGGGTCCAGAGTGATTGTGCTGGATGTGAGGGGTCCTGAGTGAGGGAGTGTGCTGGATGTGAGGGGTCCTGAGTGAGGGAGTGTGCTGGATGTGAGGGGGTCCTGAGTGAGTGAGTGTGCTGGATGTGAGGGGTCCTGAGTGAGGGAGTGTGCTGGATGTGAGGGGTCCTGAGTGAGTGAGTGTGGTGGATGTGAGGGGTCCAGAGTGAGTGATTGTGCTGGATGTGAGGGGTCCTGAGTGAGTGATTGTGCTGGATGTGAGGAGTCCTGAGTGAGTGTGCTGGATGTGAGGGGTCCAGAGTGAGTAAGTGTGCTAGATGTGAGGGGTCCTGAGTGAGTGAGTGTGCTGGATGTGAGGGGTCCTGAGTGAGGTAGTGTGCTGGATGTGAGGGGTCCAGAGTGAGTGAGTGTGCTGGATGTGAGGGGTCCAGAGTGAGTGAGTGTGCTGGATGTGAGGGGTCCTGAGTGAGTGAGTGTGCTGGATGTGAGGGGTCCAGAGTGAGTGAGTGTGCTGGATGTGAGGGGTCCTGAGTGAGGGAGTGTGCTGGATGTGAGGGGTCCTGAGTGAGGGAGTGTGCTGGATGTGAAGGGTCCTGAGTGAGGGAGTGTGCTGGATGTGAGGGGTCCAGAGTGAGGGAGTGTGCTGGATGTGAGGGGTCCAGTCTGAGTGAGTGTGCTGGAGCTGAGGGGTCATGAGTGAATGAGTGTGCTGGATGTGATGGGTCCAGAGTGAGTGAGTGTGCTGGATGTGAGGGGTCCTGAGTGAGTGAGTGTGGTGGATGTGAGGGGTCCAGAGTGAGTGTGCTGGATGTGAGGGGTCTTGAGTGAGTGAGTGTGCTGGATGTGAGGAGTCCTGAGTGAGTGTGCAGGATGTGATGGGTCCAGAGTGAGTGAGTGTGCTGGATGTGAGGGGTCCTGAGTGAGTGAGTGTGGTGGATGTGAGGGGTCCAGAGTGAGTGAGTGTGCTGGATGTGAGGGGTCCTGAGTGAGTGTGCTGGATGTGAGGGGTCCAGACTGAGTGAGTGTGCTGGAGCTGAGGGGTCCTGAGTGAGTGAGTGTGCTGGATGTGATGGGTCCAGAGTGAGTGAGTGTGCTGGATGTGAGGGGTCTTGAGTGAGTGAGTGTGCTGGATGTGAGGGGTCCAGAGTGATTGTGCTGGATGTGAGGGGTCCTGAGTGAGTCTGCTGGATGTGAGGGGTCCTGAGTGAGTGAGTCTGCTGGATGTGAGGGGTCCTGAGTGAGTGAGTGTGCTGGATGTGATGGGTCCAGAGTGAGTGAGTGTGCTGGATGTGAGGGGTCCAGAGTGAGTGTGCTGGATGTGAGGGGTCGAGAGTGAGGGAGTGTGCTGGATGTGAGGGGTCCAGAGTGAGTGAGTGTGCTGGATGTGAGGGGTCCAGAGTGAGTGAGTGTGCTGGATGTGAGGGGTCCAGAGTGAGGGAGTGTGCTGGATGTGAGGAGTCCTGAGTGAGTGAGTGTGCTGGATGTGAGGGGTCCTGAGTGAGGGAGTGTGCTGGATGTGAGGGGTCCTGAGTGAGGGAGTGTGCTGGATGTGAGGGGTCCAGAGTGAGTGAGTGTGCTGGATGTGAGGGGTCCAGAGGGAGTGTGCTGGATGTGAGGGGTCCAGAGTGAGTGAGTGTGCTGGATGTGAGGGGTCCTGAGTGAGTGAGTGTGCTGGATGTGAGGGGTCCAGAGTGAGTGAGTGTGCTGGATGTGAGGGGTCCAGAGTGAGTGAGTGTGCTGGTAGTGAGGGGTCCTGAGTGAGTGAGTGTGCTGGATGTAAGGGGTCCAGAGTGAGTGTGCTGGATGTGAGGGGTCCTGACTGAGGGAGTGTGCTGAATGTGAGGGGTCCTGAGTGAGGGAGTGTGCTGGATGTGAGGGGTCCAGACTGAGTGAGTGTGCTGGAGCTGAGGGGTCCTGAGTGAGTGAGTGTGCTGGATGTGAGGGGTCCAGAGTGAGTGAGTGTGCTGGATGTGAGGGGTCCAGAGTGAGTGAGTGTGCTGGATGTGAGGGGTCCTGAGTGAGTGAGTGTGCTGGATGTAAGGGGTCCAGAGTGAGTGTGCTGGATGTGAGGGGTCCTGACTGAGGGAGTGTGCTGGATGTGAGGGGTCCTGAGTGAGTGAGTGTGCTGGATGTAAGGGGTCCAGAGTGAGTGTGCTGGATGTGAGGGGTCCAGAGTGATTGTGCTGGATGTGAGGGGTCCTGAGTGAGGGAGTGTGCTGGATGTGAGGGGTCCTGAGTGAGGGAGTGTGCTGGATGTGAGGGGTCCTGAGTGAGGGAGTGTGCTGGATGTGAGGGGTCCTGAGTGAGGGAGTGTGCTGGATGTGAGGGGTCCTGAGTGAGTGAGTGTGGTGGATGTGAGGGGTCCAGAGTGAGTGATTGTGCTGGATGTGAGGGGTCCTGAGTGAGTGATTGTGCTGGATGTGAGGAGTCCTGAGTGAGTGTGCTGGATGTGAGGGGTCCAGAGTGAGTAAGTGTGCTAGATGTGAGGGGTCCTGAGTGAGTGAGTGTGCTGGATGTGAGGGGTCCTGAGTGAGGGAGTGTGCTGGATGTGAGGGGTCCAGAGTGAGTGAGTGTGCTGGATGTGAGGGGTCCAGAGTGAGTGAGTGTGCTGGATGTGAGGGGTCCTGAGTGAGTGAGTGTGCTGGATGTGAGGGGTCCAGAGTGAGTGAGTGTGCTGGATGTGAGGGGTCCTGAGTGAGGGAGTGTGCTGGATGTGAGGGGTCCTGAGTGAGGGAGTGTGCTGGATGTGAGGGGTCCTGAGTGAGGGAGTGTGCTGGATGTGAGGGGTCCAGAGTGAGGGAGTGTGCTGGATGTGAGGAGTCCAGACTGAGTGAGTGTGCTGGAGCTGAGGGGTCCTGAGTGAGTGAGTGTGCTGGATGTGATGGGTCCAGAGTGAGTGAGTGTGCTGGATGTGAGGGGTCCTGAGTGAGTGAGTGTGGTGGATGTGAGGGGTCCAGAGTGAGTGTGCTGGATGTGAGGGGTCTTGAGTGAGTGAGTGTGCTGGATGTGAGGAGTCCTGAGTGAGTGTGCAGGATGTGATGGGTCCAGAGTGAGTGAGTGTGCTGGATGTGAGGGGTCCTGAGTGAGTGAGTGTGGTGGATGTGAGGGGTCCAGAGTGAGTGAGTGTGCTGGATGTGAGGGGTCCTGAGTGAGTGTGCTGGATGTGAGGGGTCCAGACTGAGTGAGTGTGCTGGAGCTGAGGGGTCCTGAGTGAGTGAGTGTGCTGGATGTGATGGGTCCAGAGTGAGTGAGTGTGCTGGATGTGAGGGGTCTTGAGTGAGTGAGTGTGCTGGATGTGAGGGGTCCAGAGTGATTGTGCTGGATGTGAGGGGTCCTGAGTGAGTGAGTCTGCTGGATGTGAGGGGTCCTGAGTGAGTGAGTCTGCTGGATGTGAGGGGTCCTGAGTGAGTGAGTGTGCTGGATGTGATGGGTCCAGAGTGAGTGAGTGTGCTGGATGTGAGGGGTCCAGAGTGAGTGTGCTGGATGTGAGGGGTCGAGAGTGAGGGAGTGTGCTGGATGTGAGGGGTCCAGAGTGAGTGAGTGTGCTGGATGTGAGGGGTCCAGAGTGAGTGAGTGTGCTGGATGTGAGGGGTCCAGAGTGAGGGAGTGTGCTGGATGTGAGGAGTCCTGAGTGAGTGAGTGTGCTGGATGTGAGGGGTCCTGAGTGAGGGAGTGTGCTGGATGTGAGGGGTCCTGAGTGAGGGAGTGTGCTGGATGTGAGGGGTCCAGAGTGAGTGAGTGTGCTGGATGTGAGGGGTCCAGAGGGAGTGTGCTGGATGTGAGGGGTCCAGAGTGAGTGAGTGTGCTGGATGTGAGGGGTCCTGAGTGAGTGAGTGTGCTGGATGTGAGGGGTCCAGAGTGAGTGAGTGTGCTGGATGTGAGGGGTCCAGAGTGAGTGAGTGTGCTGGTAGTGAGGGGTCCTGAGTGAGTGAGTGTGCTGGATGTAAGGGGTCCAGAGTGAGTGTGCTGGATGTGAGGGGTCCTGACTGAGGGAGTGTGCTGAATGTGAGGGGTCCTGAGTGAGGGAGTGTGCTGGATGTGAGGGGTCCAGACTGAGTGAGTGTGCTGGAGCTGAGGGGTCCTGAGTGAGTGAGTGTGCTGGATGTGATGGGTCCAGAGTGAGTGAGTGTGCTGGATGTGAGGGGTCTTGAGTGAGTGAGTGTGCTGGATGTGAGGGGTCCAGAGTGATTGTGCTGGATGTGAGGGGTCCTGAGTGAGGGAGTGTACTGGATGTGAGGGGTCCTGAGTGAGGGAGTGTGCTGGATGTGAGGGGTCCTGAGTGAGAGAGTGTGCTGGATGTGAGGGGTCCTGAGTGAGGTAGTGTGCTGGATGTGAGGGGTCCTGAGTGAGTGAGTGTGCTGGATGTGAGGGGTCCAGAGTGAGTGATTGTGCTGGATGTGAGGGGTCCTGAGTGAGTGATTGTGCTGGATGTGAGGAGTCCTGAGTGAGTGTGCTGGATGTGAGGGGTACAGAGTGAGTAAGTGTGCTAGATGTGAGGGGTCCTGAGTGAGTGAGTGTGCTGGATGTGAGGGGTCCTGAGTGAGGTAGTGTGCTGGATGTGAGGGTTCCAGAGTGAGTGAGTGTGCTGGATGTGAGGGGTCCAGAGTGAGTGAGTGTGCTGGATGTGAGGGGTCCTGAGTGAGTGAGTGTGCTGGATGTGAGGGGTCCAGAGTGAGTGAGTGTGCTGGATGTGAGGGGTCCTGAGTGAGTGAGTGTGCTGGATGTGAGGGGTCCAGAGTGAGTGAGTGTGCTGGATGTGAGGGGTCCTGAGTAAGGGAGTGTGCTGGATGTGAGGGGTCCTGAGTGAGGGAGTGTGCTGGATGTGAGGGGTCCTGAGTGAGGGAGTGTGCTGGATGTGAGGGGTCCAGAGTGAGGGAGTGTGCTGGATGTGAGGGGTCCAGTCTGAGTGAGTGTGCTGGAGCTGAGGGGACCTGAGTGAGTGAGTGTGCTGGATGTGATGGGTCCAGAGTGAGTGAGTGTGCTGGATGTGAGGGGTCCTGAGTGAGTGAGTGTGGTGGATGTGAGGGGTCCAGAGTGAGTGTGCTGGATGTGAGGGGTCTTGAGTGAGTGAGTGTGCTGGATGTGAGGAGTCCTGAGTGAGTGTGCTGGATGTGATGGGTCCAGAGTGAGTGAGTGTGCTGGATGTGAGTGGTCCTGAGTGAGTGAGTGTGGTGGATGTGAGGGGTCCAGAGTGAGTGATTGTGCTGGATGTGAGGGGTCCTGAGTGAGTGATTGTGCTGGATGTGAGGAGTCCTGAGTGAGTGTGCTGGATGTGAGGGGTCCAGAGTGAGTAAGTGTGCTAGATGTGAGGGGTCCTGAGTGAGTGAGTGTGCTGGATGTGAGGGGTCCTGAGTGAGGGAGTGTGCTGGATGTGAGGGGTCCAGAGTGAGTGAGTGTGCTGGATGTGAGGGGTCCAGAGTTAGTGAGTGTGCTGGATGTGAGGGGTCCAGAGTGAGTGAGTGTGCTGGATGTGAGGGGTCCAGAGTGAGTGAGTGTGCTGGAATCTGAGGGGTCCTGAGTGAGGGAGTGTGCTGGATGTGAGGGGTCCAGACTGAGTGAGTGTGCTGGAGCTGAGGGGTCCTGAGTGAGTGAGTGTGCTGGATGTGATAGGTCCAGAGTGAGTGAGTGTGCTGGATGTGAGGGGTCTTGAGTGAGTGAGTGTGCTGGATGTGAGGGGTCCAGAGTGATTGTGCTGGATGTGAGGGGTCCTGAGTGAGGGTGTGTGCTGGATGTGAGGGGTCCTGAGTGAGGGAGTGTGCTGGATGTGAGGGGTCCTGAGTGAGGGAGTGTGCTGGATGTGAGGGGTCCTGAGTGAGGGAGTGTGCTGGATGTGAGGGGTCCTGAGTGAGTGAGTGTGGTGGATGTGAGGGGTCCAGAGTGAGTGATTGTGCTGGATGTGAGGGGTCCTGAGTGAGTGATTGTGCTGGATGTGAGGAGTCCTGAGTGAGTGTGCTGGATGTGAGGGGTCCTGAGTGAGAGAGTGTGCTGGATGTGAGGGGTCCAGAGTGAGTGAGTGTGCTGGATGTGAGGGGTCCTGAGTGAGGGAGTGTGCTGGATGTGAGGGGTCCAAACTGAGTGAGTGTGCTGTAGCTGAGGGGTCCTGAGTGAGTGAGTGTGCTGGATGTGATGGGTCCAGAGTGAGTGAGTGTGCTGGATGTGAGGGGTCTTGAGTGAGTGAGTGTGCTGGATGTGAGGGGTCCAGAGTGATTGTGCTGGATGTGAGGGGTCCTGAGTGAGTGAGTGTGCTGGATGTGAGGGGTCCAGAGTGAGGGAGTGTGCTGGATGTGAGGGGTCCTGAGTGAGGGAGTGTGCTGGATGTGAGGGGTCCTGAGTGAGGGAGTGTGCTGGATGTGAGGGGTCCAGAGTGAGTGAGTGTGCTGGATGTGAGGGGTCCAGAGTGAGTGAGTGTGCTGGATGTGAGGGGTCCTGAGTGAGTGAGTGTGCTGGATGTGAGGGGTCCAGAGTGAGTGAGTGTGCTGGATGTGAGGGGTCCTGAGTGAGGGAGTGTGCTGGATGTGAGGGGTCCAGACTGAGTGAGTGTGCTGGAGCTGAGGGGTCCTGAGTGAGTGAGTGTGCTGGATGTGATGGGTCCAGAGTGAGTGAGTGTGCTGGATGTGAGGGGTCTTGAGTGAGTGAGTGTGCTGGATGTGAGGGGTCCAGAGTGATTGTGCTGGATGTGAGGGGTCCTGAGTGAGGGAGTGTGCTGGATGTGAGGGGTCCTGAGTGAGGGAGTGTGCTGGATGTGAGGGGTCCTGAGTGAGGGAGTGTGCTGGATGTGAGGGGTCCTGAGTGAGGGAGTGTGCTGGATGTGAGGGGTCCAGAGGGAGTGTGCTGGATGTGAGGGGTCCAGAGTGAGGGAGTGTGCTGGATGTGAGGGGTCCTGAGTGAGGGAGTGTGCTGGATGTGAGGGGTCCAGAGTGAGTGAGTGTGCTGGATGTGAGGGGTCCAGAGTGAGGGAGTGTGCTGGATGTGAGGGGTCCTAAGTGAGGGAGTGTGCTGGATGTGAGGGGTCCAGAGTGAGTGAGTGTGCTGGATGTGAGGGGTCCAGAGTGAGTGAGTGTGCTGGATGTGAGGGGTCCAGAGTGAGGGAGTGTGCTGGATGTAAGAGTCCTGAGTGAGTGTGCTGGATGTGAGGGGTACAGAGTGAGCGAGTGTGCTGGATGTGAGGGGTCGTGAGTGAGGGAGTGTGCTGAATGTGAGGGGTCCAGAGTGAGTGAGTGTGCTGGATGTGAGGGGTCCAGATTGAGTGAGTGTGCTGGAGCTGAGGGGTCCTGAGTGAGTGAGTGTGCTGGATGTGAGGGGTCCAGAGTGAGGGAGTGTGCTGGATGTGAGGGGTCCAGAGTGAGGGAGTGTGCTGGATGTGAGGGGTCCAGAGTGAGTGAGTGTGCTGGATGTGAGGGGTCCAGAGTGATTGTCTTTACCCTTTTGCTCACTCTGGAGAAGTACAGATCTTGGGGTGTGGGGAGAGTTGTGCCGATGATTCGCTCAGCAGTCCGGACTTCCCTCTGTAGTCTCTTGAGGTCAGATTGGGTAGCTGAGCTGAACCAAACAGTCACTGAGGTGCAGAGGATGGATTCGATGATGGCAGTGTAGAACTGTTTCAGCAGATCCTGTGTTGAAACAAACAAAGTTTCATTGTTATGCAGATGATACAGTTATTTATAGTTCTGCATCCACACCCAATCAGGCTCTTTCACAGTTACAGTTTACATTTGATATTGTTCAGCGTAATTTGTTTGAATTAAAATTAGTTTAAAATGTTGATAAAACAAAATTCATGTTGTTTTCTAAATCCAACCCAATCTTAAAGAATAACCTTCTGCCTATTACTACGTCTCAAGGTTCAGTAATGTGTCTCAGTATACTGTAGGTATCTGGGGGTTTTAATTGATGACGCTCTCTCTCTCCTTTGGCCCTCATGTAGAGCAACTGGTGAAAAGATTGAAAGTGAAATTGGGTTTTTTTATTTTAGAATCAAATCCTGTCTTTCCTTTGAGGCAAAAAAGAGGCTTGTTGAAGCGACTTTTGTGTCTGTACTGGATTACGGTGATGTTATATATATGCATGCATCTTCACAGTGTTTACATGCTATTGATACTGTTTATCATGGTGCATTGAGGTTTATAACAAATCTTAAAACCCTCTGCTAATCACTGTGTGTTGTATGCTCGGGTTGGCTGGTCTGTCCATCTGAAGACAAAAACACTGGCATGTTTTTATATATAAATCTATCCTGGGTTTACTTCCATCATATCTTTGTACATATATGTGTAAAAAGTATGCTTGTAGCTTTAGCCTCAGGTCACAAGAATTATTTTTACTTTCTGTTCCAGTGGTACTGATATTGAAATTTGATGGATTTGCTTGTGTGTGTGTGTGTGTGTGTGTGTGTGTGTGTGTGTGTGTGTGTGTGTGTGTGTGTGTATATATTGTTTGATGTTATTTGTTAAACTCAAACATGCTTGCATCTGTTAGTCTTGGCCAGGACGCTCTTGTAAAAGAGATTTTTAATCTCAATGTGCTTCTTTCTTGGTAAAATAAAGGTTAAATGAAATAAATAAATAAATAAAAAATCAGGGACGAGACCAGTTACTGTTGTCTTCAGTAGTAGGACATAAGGATCCATAGAGTTAGCAGGAGAGCAGTGAGGAGAGTAAAAGTCACAGGGTAGCAAAATAAACCAAATTAAAATGACTTGTTGGTGGGTTTATTCTTTTCTAGAGAAGGTTTTTTTTTTACAAAGTTGGTTTGTTTTACATGTTTATTTTTATTAAACATTTAAAATTTAGCCAAAATTGACATTCCTCCTACTCTAGATTTTTTGTGGGCATGCTTTCTATCTGTGTGTATCTGTGTGTGTGTGTATCTCTGTGTGTGTGTTGGGGGGTGTGTGTATCTGTCTCTGTGTGTCTGTCTCACTTAAAAAGCGTGAGGATACGTAACAATATCGTTTTGTGACAGAACTTTCAGTCATAAATTCACCCCGTCTGTGTTGCGAACACAGACTGTGGTTGCAATTGCGAATCACTAACGTTTTTGGACCATTGGGGCTTCCGTGGCCTGTGACCTGATCTGACGTCACTACCAAGGAGGAAAATTAGTTGCTTGGCGGTGTTTTGTGGCGCAAATTTGAAATTAACTAACTAATGTAAAAGAAGATCTGAAACGAAAGCAGACCCAAACACTTAAGTAAAGTTGGCCCCATATTCCCAGATTTGATTTTCCCGAGTCAATAGCTCCTGAGCTAAAGGGTGTTACTACATGAATAACACCTCTTTTTTATCTTAGTAATGTAGAGAGGCAGCTACAATTCAGCTATGACCTAATCTTCCTCGGTATCAGCTTTCCTCCGCGTTGGACAAAATACATAATTCTCTATGCGCGAACACCGAAGAGACAGATTCCAAGGGACCGTCTGCAAAGTGCAAACCCCGAAAAACGAATACACAAAACAGTCAATAGCTTTACTGTAATACACTTTACTGTCACCAAACTCATAACACACATCACTGATGTCCTAATACATGTACTAAAACACTTATTTGGGAGAAATGTCTTTTTTTTTAATGATTTTTCACTCTACTGTCATCAAACTCAGATCACACCCTCTGGAAGTTCAATTTCAGATTTGGCTTGTCGTATTCCATCTACTCTCCATTGGTACAAATCAAAGTCACACAGCATGCCAGAGATTCCGAAATGAACAAACAAACAAACAAATGAATGAATGAATAAACAAATAAATAAAAGGGTCTTATATTGTAGTAGATAAACTGAAAGAATACACTAAAATATACATAGATCTAAGTATTGTCCATCAAAGTATTATCAGTTCAATGCAAATGGAAATCAAAATTCCACTACTACATTCAAACAGTACTCTCTGGATGGGCTATTATGCTCTCTACTTATCATACTAAAGGAACAAATGCATTTGTGATCATGTGAGAAATGCAGTGTCGTTATGTAATGTGTAAGGTGCACAGGCTATTTTGACTTCCACTCTGGCCCAAAGTTGTAGAATTCCACAAATGTTTGAAATTGACCCATCACAAGTATCACTTAATAAGCAAAGAAGAGACATGGCTGGAGTCATTCTAAAAGCATCAGGTATTATTGTATTTCAAATTTCTGTATTCTTTTTGCAAACTTAACAGGTTGTGTATGAGCATCTGTGTATATATTGTATATACTTGATATACAGTGAAACCCAAATTTATTTGGACACCTTATAAATTTTATTCATTATTACAGTCTAGTCACTATAGTTAAAAAAATAAAATAAATAAATGTGACAAAATGTCAGACTAAATTATGTCAGATAACACTAAAGCAAAACATGTTCAGGTTCATGGTTTTTTGGTTTTTTGTTTGTTTTTCAAGTTCCAAACACAGATTTCTGCTCCTTTTGTGGAAACAAGGACCTACCGAAAGCTGTGGCTGCTGTTTGGGTGAGATTTTTACTTCAGTTGTTTAAAACTGTACAGTAAACATTGTAGTGGATAATCTGAAGGTTGAGGTTATCTATAGATAAATTTAAAGTAATTAAATATTTCAATACATTTATGCATTACAGGATTTTTAAAGCAAATATTTTATAGATATAATTTGCATATTTTCCCCCTTATAGATTCAGTGTGGAACATGCACAAAATGGTTCCACATAAACTGCCTACCGAGCGGACATATCCCTTGGTATTGTGCATTGTGCATTGAGCTAAACCAAGTACAGAGACCCTATCATTTAATGATATCTGTAATAGCTCTTAAATAAGCAGCAGGATTACATATGTTTAAAGTGTACATAAAAGTGAAATGTATATTATTGTATATTGTTGTATATATGTTCATAATGCAAACAATAAAAAATAATCAAAAAGCAAGGTTTCTCAAAATATTTACAGTAAAGTTATTGAGTATAATTTCCATAATAGTCAATTTATTGATTTTTATATTATGAAAAATCATAAAAAATCAAGAAAAAGACATTTCCCCCAAATAAGTGTTTTAGTACATCAACTAGGACATCAGTGATATGTGATCTGAGTTTGGTGACAGTACAGTGTATTACAGTAAAGTTATTGATTTTTTAAAATTTTGAAAAATCATAACAAATAAAAAAAAAGAGATTTCTCCCAAATAAGTGTTTTGGTACATGTATTGGGACATCAGTGATGTGTGTTCTGAGTTTGATGACAGTACAGTGTATTACATTAAAGTTACTGACTGTGTTTATAGTATTTGCTTTTCGGGTTTTGCACTTTGCAGACGGTCCCTTGGAATCTGTTTCTCAGTTGTCTGCACATAGAGTCTTGTTAATTTTGTCCACCGCGGAGGAAAGCCGATTTTGAGAAAAATTTGGTTTTAGCTGCCTCTCTACATTACTAAGATAATTAAGAGGTGTTATTTGTGTAGTAACACCCTTTAGTTCAGGAGCTATTGACTCGGGAATCTCGAATCTGGGAATATGGGGCCAACTTTACTTAAGTGACCCAAACTACACTCTGAGTGTTTTCGGAAGCCTGCACCTAAAGCTACAGCAGCTTCGGGTGACATTTCACACACAGCCCGAGTACACATGTATTTGGAAAGCTTTGTAAACTACCAGTTCATTCAGTTCATAATATTCTGCAATGAAAGAGTGTTGGTGATAAAACTGAACAAATGTTTATTGTTCACTCTTAAACGTACATTGAAAACTGACAGCTGATAAAACCTGTGCTCCAGGTCCCATATTCATATAATATTTAAGGCTAATTGTAACTAAAGGTATAAAGTTCACCCAAAAATGATAATTGTGTTATTTCTTCACCCTCAATTTGTTCCAAAACTGTATGAGTTTCTTTCTTCTGTTTAACACAAAAGATGATATTTTGAAAAATGTTGGTAATCAGACAGTTGGCAGCACCCACTGACTTTCATAGTCTATATGTTTTCCTACTGTGAAAGTCAATGTGTGCTGCCAACTGTCTGATTACATTACGCCTTAAATGTTATATGAATATGGGACCTGGAGCTCAGGTTTTATCAGCTGACTGTCTTTTGTTGCTTACAATAAATGTGAATGTTGATAACACATAAGCAGTCTTTAATAATGCTCTCAATTACATGTAGATGCATATTTTATGCATTAGTGAGTGTGGTGGTGCCTATGGGGTGTCGCTCTAGGATGGGTGTGTATGAGGCTGGGAGGGGGGGGGGATCACAGTATACTCACTACAAAAAAATAGACTACTATTTACATAATGGATTTGAAGAGGTGTTCATGGTGTACTTAACCATGTTTGTGTCCCCTAGGGGTCCGGACAGCTGAGTCACTGGCTATTTTCAAGCGGCGATTGAAGACCTACTTATTCAGGAAACACTTCAACTAGCACTTTCTTCCCCTGTCTTTTGTCCTGAATCAGTACAGTACACCTGTAATCTTTTAAGTGTTTACGTATTCATATTATACTATTTAAGACCAAGTGAGACACCGATTGCTGTGGAGGAGCTCTAGCTGCAATGTTCTTTCGCTAGATGCATAAAATTTTATTTATTACCCACTAGTGTGGCAAAAATGACATAGTGTACCTTTAAACCTTTTTGGCACTAAAGGGTTACAGTAGTTCACCCAAAAATGAAATTTCTGTCATTTACTCACCCTTACACATGGAGTTCATAACCGGTGTGGTGAACAAAATGTGTAGCGATACATACCAAATCATCTGTTGTGGTTGTCTTCTTGTAGTTCTTTCCGTGCTGACAAGCATACAGTATATCACCCTTCTTTTAACAGAGACTGGGACATGTTCTGAATAGTCTTCTACTTTCCATAGACATCGTGGTGTCACTTTCTGTTTTTTTGTGACTGTCATCAGACCTGTTATGAGGAAAAATACAATTAAAATTAAAAATGAAAGAAAAACAGAACATTATGGGACATTATTCACTGCATGAATAAATAAATGTATTGCTCACTGTTAGTTAATGCTTTAACTGTTATTAAATGAGACCTTATTGTAAAGTGTTACCCTCTGATACCTGTTATCTTCTTACACTGCATATTAATGTAATATGACATGAAACACCTGAGATCAGGACAGGTATCTGATGTTATAACTGTTAATGTAATATGACATGAAACACCTGAGATCAGGACAGGTATCTGATGTTATAACTGTTAATGTAATATGACATGAAACACCTGAGATCAGGACAGGTATCTGAAGTTATAACTGTTAATGTAATATGACATGAAACACCTGAGATCAGGACAGGTATCTGAAGTTATAACTGTTAATGTAATATGACATGACACACCTGAGATACATATCTTTACATTTGTTGGGATCCAGTCTGATAGAAACAAAGTATATTAATAAAGTATTAAAGTATAAAGAGGTTTATTACTTTGGTCTCCATGATCTTTTTATTTATCTTCATTCAGTATAACTTAACTGTGGAGAGATACACAGGCTATACAACAACGTTTTTGGTTGTTTATTTGTTTTCGAAAACAGCTTAACTGTAAGATAATGAAGCATAATAGATATAAAATATAAAATCTATCTGTAGGACTGTTTTGTCCTTCATTATCCATCGTAGCTTTACTTTTATTTCTCCTTCATTCTACATGTTCAGTGTACTGATGATTCGCTGTATCGGTTCAGTTATTCAAGCATGCGCAGTATCAACAGCTCGAGCTCACAGTTCTCTCAGCACAACATGTCTCATATTAGTTTATTAGGGATATTAGTTTATTTAATGTCGGAGGGGCTGTCAGTGTCAGACATGACCGAAAGTGAGTAACTTTAGTAACTTGTGGATCAGCGCTGACTCAAGACGCCAACTGTTTAGAACGAATCAGTCCGATTTGGTGAACCGGTTCATCCAGTTCACTAAAAAGAACCGGTTCAAAAGAACGATTCGTTCACGAACCGGCCATCACTAATAATGAGGACAAACACAAGACATTTGCTAAAAGTGCCTCAGAGAGAAATAAAAATCAATGAGAGTGAGACAAATGATGTGGAAATTGCAAAGCAAGATGAACAATTAGAAATGCAAAGCAATACTAAAGAGTCTGTAACTGTAAATAGACAGGATGCTGTAGGACAAACAAAACGTCCTAAGAGACAAATAATAAGGCCAAAAAGACTAATAGACGAAAAGAGGAAATGTTACAAATTGTGGATAAATGAAAACAATTTGGTGTAATATTTGTAGTCACGGGCGTCAGAACCATTACATGACCAATAATATTGGACCCACACACTTTTACTGTCTCTATTCAGCACATATGTCTTTTTTATTACTTTTCAGAGCGCCGACAGTCAAATCCATTCTGCTTGTGGAATGTCCTAATAAATTAAACTCCATTCTGTGTTTTACCTACAGACATGACCACGCTGCTGCTTCCTGATATCCATGGGCGTTTTGTGTGTGTGTGTGTGTGTGTGTGTGTGTGTGTGTGTGTGTGTGTGTGTGTGTGTGTGTGTGTGTCAGTCACTGCCCTTCCCCCCTCTGCAGTATAAACTGTAATGAAAGTGAAAGTCAGCAGCTCCATTTAGTGACGAGTGAACAGTAAAAGATTTGAGGAGTAAAAACACAGTGAGTATCTAAAGCTCTAATATATAAACACACTGAAGTGACACTAGATACAGAAGAGTTTTGTGGGTTTGTACTGAAGCTTTAATGTACACAGGTTGTTTTATAACTTGATAGCGTGACTATTTCCTGTAAGTGAACTCTGTGCTGATTCAGGGTTTAATTTAACACACCGATGTTGGAGTGAAGTAAACGTGTGTCCTGCTGTAATCTGGAGAAGGAGACATGACCTCCAACATGAGTGTGTCTGGGAAACAGGACTTAAAGAAAGACGAGAGGTGACTTACTTTTACATTCACCAGTAATAAATACACACCGTCTCATGGGGACACATCTGTATCTCTAAACACTCACTAGTTAACACAGGAAGTCAACTTTAAGGTGTTTAATAGCAGTTTAATGTTTGATGATGAACACATTGTTTAACAGTGCTAATAATTATTTATTATTATTTATCCGTCTTTGCGTCTTTCCGCCGATTAACGTTATAGATAAACGCCTCCAGCTCTGACTGCGCGTGCACGCTGCGCGTACCTGTGCTTCTCCGTTCTAATAAAGCAGACAGCTGAAGACGCACGTGTGAAACACTACAACACACGCGTGTAAAAGCAAAGTAAATAAAATCGCTCTTGGATCAAACTGATAAATAATTTCCTTTCCCATCGACGACACGTCCTGCATTTTAATGTCATTTTTATTGTTTATTTATGAAAGTAAAAATGCTCCTTATAGTTTTAGGGTGGCTGAGATTACAGACAGGGGGCTGAAGCCCCCCTAATAAAGGGCTAGAACCCCCCCTGGGTGACACAATTCACAACGCATTCGCCAGGAATCCTTTGTGACGCCGATTATTACAAACATCTCCCTCATATATGGCCATGTGTGTTCAGGAATGTCCTCGTTGTTAGTTACTTTAACATCGGTGACTCCCTCTGAATGAACATTAGCCATTCCTTTTGTAGGCGCTGCTCATTGTTAGCTCCGCTATCCTTAGTCTATGTCTGATAGCCAGTAAATAATACAGTACACCAGTCACATGGGGAAAAAGCCGCACAATGATAGGATGATAGGCTGGAAACAGCGTCCAATGAGAAGGAATAATACTAAAAGTAACGAGTCCGTTTGGGAAATGTAAGAAGTAAAAAGTACAGATATTTGTGTAAAAATGTAATGAGGAAAAGTCAAAAGTTGTCCGAAAAATAAATAGTGGAGTAAAAACTGATACCAGAAAAATGTACTTAAGTACAGTAACGAAGTATTTTTACTCCGTTACTTCCCACTTCTGCTGATCTGATCTAAGAACAGTTTAGACAAATCATTCACTGAGAGAAGAGTAAAAAGGACGGTGTAATGTGGAGCATAAGAGCAGCAGAGCTTTGTGTCAGTGAACTCTACAGGCTTTAAGACCCAGCTGAGTCAGTTAGCTGTGATTGGGACTCCTGATATCAGTGTAATTCCTGACTTATGAAGCCTGTCTCCTGTTTGAATAAGTGTACAGACTGGATCTGAATTAAAAAGATGGAATTATTGGTGTTTAATGATGAACACATTGTTTAACAGTGCTGAGTATTAATTATTGCTGATATTTCTGTTCTAGAATGATGGAGGGAAAGAGATCAGACTCACCAGAACCCAGCTGTGTGTCCATGAAGAGTGACCAGTCAATGGGACGTCCAATTTACTTCAGAGACAGAGACAGTTGTACTGATGTGAGGTCAGTATAGTGAGGTGTTTTACAGCAGTGTTCCACCTGATCAAACTCACTCGTCTCATTATGAAGCCCTTCATGAGCTTTATCAGGTGTTGAAGCAGTAAAACACTAAACTGTGCAGTGCTGCAGCTCTCGGACTGGCAGTGAGGAAAAGTGCTTTAAGAGTTCAGTTCAGTCTGCAGTCCCTGAGCTGGAGGGTCTGTGGTGCTACAGAAGAACATTTACACCTGGGACATTAATGACTATATAAAGATTTTATTCATTTATTCAAACATTTGTTTCTAAACATGTTGGTGTCAGTTAGGAAATCCTGAAATCAGTGTATTGTGTTAAGAGGATAGTGTTAAATATCTGTGTGTGTATTTATTAGTGTGTGATTTGTGCAGCTATGAATACATATAGTCCATATTACATGATGGGTTTTGTTTGTTCACAGACCACAAAAATCAAACATCAGCACAAATCAGCTGGACTCTATATTCAAGGTGTGTGTGTTGTGTTTAAAGTGTGTAATGTGTGTGTTGTGTTTAAAGTGTGTAATGTGTGTGTTGTGTTTAAAGTGTGTAATGTGTGTGTTGTGTTTAAAGTGTGTAATGTGTGTGTTGTGTTTAAAGTGTGTAATGTGTGTGTTGTGATTAAAGTGTGTAATGTGTGTGTTGTTTTTAAAGTGTGTAATGTGTGTGTTGTGTTTAAAGTGTGTAATGTGTGTGTTGTGTTTAAAGTGTGTAGTGTGTGTTGTGTTTAAAGTGTGTAGTGTGTGTTGTTTTTAAAGTGTGTAATGTGTGTGTTGTGTTTAAAGTGTGTAATGTGTGTGTTGTTTTTAAAGTGTGTAATGTGTGTGTTGTGTTTAAAGTGTGTAATGTGTGTGTTGTGTGTAATGTGTGTGTTGTGTTTAAAGTGTGTAATGTGTGTGTTGTGTGTAATGTGTGTGTTGTGTTTAAAGTGTGTAATGTGTGTGTTGTGTTTAAAGTGTGTAATGTGTGTGTTGTGTGTAATGTGTGTGTTGTGATCCCTTGTCATGTCTTGATGTGCAGCAGCATTATGGGTAATCAGTTGTATGAGTTTTAAATGTGATAATAAAAAGAGACTTTTATTCTTGTGATAAAATAAAAGTCTCTCTCACTGTAAGATGATAATATTTAGATCTGTTCCTGTGTGTTTCTAACCAGGAGCTGGAACACAAAGTCATCACTCTGATAAAGAATGAGCTGAAGAGGTTTAGGAAGCTCCTGAGTCCAGATTACCCAGCATGCACTGAGAGGGAGGTGGAGGATGAGGAGGATCTGCACAGTGTCAGAGACGGAGCGCTGAAGATCACACTGCACGTCCTGAAGAACATGAACCACACAGATCTCGCTAACACACTGCACAACAGTAAGAGCTCTGAGTCATGACTTTATTCCATCAGCTTCACTTTAGAGAGAGGAAATAGTTTTAGATATGAAGACTTTTAGTTTTACATTTAATTTTAATATCATGTTGTATCTGTTCATGGTCCAGCTTCAATAATATTTAGTCCATCAGTCAGGAATTAATAGCAGCGTTTGTACGATTTTGCATTATAACTATTTATTACTAAACTAGATATTACTTTGTTTATTAGAACTCGCCCCTGTGTATCAGACAAAGTTGAAGTCCAATCTGAGAGAGAAGTTTAAAAGAATTAATGAAGGAATCTCACAGCATGGAAGCTCAGCACTTCTGAATGAGATCTACACTGAGCTCTACATCACAGAGGGTTGGAGTGGAGACGTCAATAATGAACATGAGGTGAGACAGATTGAGGCAGCGTCCAGGAGACCAGCAACACAGGAGAAACCCATCAAATGTAATGAGCTCTTTAAAGACAAGTCCATCAGAACTGTGCTGACTAAAGGAGTTGCTGGAATTGGAAAAACAGTCTCTGTGCAGAAGTTCATCCTGGACTGGGCTGAAGGAGAAGTAAATCAGGACGTCACCTTCATGTTCCCACTTCCCTTTAGAGAGCTGAATCTGATGAAGCAGCAAAATCTCAGTCTGATGAAACTTCTTCATCACTTTTTCCCAGAAATAAGAGAACTAGAATCAATAGACTGTGACTCCTACAAAGTGGTGTTGATCTTTGATGGTCTGGATGAGTGTCGACTTCCTCTAAATTTCCAGAAGAATGAGAGATTGTGTGATGTGACAGAGTCAGCCTCAGTGGATGTGCTGCTGACGAACCTCATCAAGGGGAATCTGCTTCCCTCTGCTCTCCTCTGGATAACCACAAGACCAGGAGCAGCCAATCAGATCCCTCCTGAGTGTGTAGACCAGGTAACAGAGGTACGAGGCTTCAGTGATCCTCAGAAAGAGGAGTACTTCAGGAAGAGGATCAGTGATCAGAGCCTGGCTGATAACATCATCACTCACCTGAAGTCTTCAAGAAGCCTCTACATCATGTGCCACATCCCAGTCTTCTGCTGGATCTCAGCCACTGTTCTAGAGAGAATGTTGGGTGGAGCAGAGGGTGGAGAGATCCCCAAGACTCTGACTCAAATGTACACACACTTCCTGATCTTTCAGATCAAACACAAGGACCAAAAGTACCATCAGAAATGTGACCCTGATCCTCAGCAGACCAGAGAGAGTATCATGGCACTGGGAAAACTGGCTTTCCACCAGCTGGAGAAAGGAAACCTGATCTTCTATGAGGAAGACCTGAGAGAGTGTGGCATTGATGTCAGAGAAGTGTCAGTGTACTCAGGAGTGTGTACCCAGATCTTCAGAGAGGAGTCTGGGCTTCACCTGGGGAAGGTGTTCAGCTTCGTACATCTGAGTGTTCAGGAGTTTCTGGCTGCTTTATACACATTTCTCTCCTTTATTAGCAGAAATGTAACAGAACATCAAACCTCTGATCTGTCTGATCTTTTCAGGAAGTCAAACATGTCTGATCTCCTCAGGAGTGCAGTGGACAAGGCCTTACAGAGTGAGAATGGACACCTGGACCTGTTCCTCCGCTTCCTTCTGGGTCTCTCACTGGAGACCAATCAAACTCTTTTACGAGACTTAATGCCACAGACAGGAAGCAGATCTCACAGCAAACAGGAAACAGTGGAGTACATCAAGGAGAAGATCAGGGAGAATCCATCTCCAGAGAAATCCATCAATCTGTTCCACTGTCTGAATGAACTGAATGATGATTCTCTAGTGCAGGAAGTACAAACTTACCTGAACAGAGGAGGTTACAGTCGTCTCAGTGACACCAGACTCTCTCCTGCTCAGTGGTCAGCTCTGGTGTTTGTGTTACTGACCTCAGAACAGGAGCTGGATGTGTTTAATTTGAGTAAATATGATCCATCACATGAAGGTCTTCTGAAGCTGCTGCCAGTGGTCAAAGCCTCCAGAAAAGCTGTGTGAGTATTTTTATTTATAACTGTATTACTGCATGGTTTATTATTTTAATGTAACACTGAACTGCACTGTTTGGATTAATGTGTGTTAATAGTTCCTCTAATCATCTTTACACAAACCTCTGGTACTTTTACAGAAGATTGTGTCACTTTTTACACTAACATGTTATATCTGAACTGAGGGCTGGGCCACATGGACAACATCTTATAACATCATATGAGGCATTTTATAGCTTTTATATATGAATCATGAAAAATTAAGTGTTCTCTAAAATGTATGTAAAAATATCTCTACAAAATAACTGCATGCATTTAAGAACTAAAGACATTTCTGAACTAAACACCAGTGAAAGACTTTTTCTGTTCTGTTTATATTGAAAGTGACATTTAACAAAACTCTCACAGATGAGAAAAACATCAGACTGACAAAATGGGATCAATATGGATAGAAAATATAAAAAGTAAATATTAAAACACTCGAATGTCCTTCAAGTATGTCTTTATGTTGAAGTTCCTCATCTTTTGTTGTGTGTGACACAGTGTTGTGGGGAGATTCACTCTGTCATGGCTTTTTTACTCAATTGTTCTTTCTAATAAAAATAAAACATAAATGCTTTTTAAAACTTTAACCCGATACGAAGGACAAACAAAAGTCTCCTTCAGTCTGCACTACTGCTAAACTTTACCAAGGACTGAGCTCGTGGTCAATAAAACATCAACCATCATTTTGGACCTCGACACATTGGACAGACGAAGTGGGAAAATGTTCAGCTTTATCTTCTTATTATGTTAGAAACAAGCTAGGCAGCGAACTCAG
>NC_062520.1:32665519-32730519 GCF_022655615.1 Tachysurus fulvidraco
AGCAAGTCTGAGATGACTCAGGCAGCAGTGGCAAGGAAAAACTCCCTTAAATTGGTAAAGGAAGAAACCTTGAGAGGAACCGGACTCAAGGGGGAACCCATCCTCATATGGGTGACACTGGGGGTGTGATTGTAATATACAGTCAGTTAAATGTTGTATTGGTGTGAGGTTCAAGGACTTCTGATCTCCTGAGTACCACAGAGTCTAACTGGAGATGTCTCAGGATTCTTAGAGTCGGCCTCGGCTCAGTGGACGTCCAAAGGCTTCGTCCCACAGAGGACGTTGGGAGCCGGTACAGTGTCTGGATGCCTCGGGATGGGTACAAAGAGAGAAGCAGTGGAGAGGGATTAACATATCTGCTGTTCATAAAAATGTGCTGGTCTGATGTACTGGTGCATGATATTATGGGATGTATTATGTGTACGCCTGACTAAAGAGATGAGTTTTTAATCTACATTTAAACTGGGAAAGTGTGTCTGAGCCCCGAACACTATCAGGAAGACTATTCCAAAGTTTGGGAGCTAAATAATAAAATGCTCTACCACCTTTAGTAGACTTAGATATTCTGGGAACTAGCAGAAGTCCTGAGTTTTGTGATCTCAGAGAGCGTGAAGGATTGTAACGTGTTAGAAGACTAGTTAGATACATGGGAGCTAAACCATTAAGAGCCTTGTACGTAAGTAGCAGCAGTTTGTAGTCAATTCTATACTTAACAGGTAGCCAGTGTAGAGATAATAAAATTGGGGTTATATGGTCATACTTTCTTGTCCTAGTGAGAACTCTGGCAGCTGCATTTTGGACTAACTGTAACCTATTTATTAAAGATGCAGGACAACCACCTAGTAATGCATTACAATAGTCCAGTCTAGAGGTCATGAAGGCATCAACTAGCTTCTCAGCATCAGATACAGACAGGATGTTTCTCAGCTTGGCAATATTTCTAAGGTGGAAGAAGGCTGTTTTGGTAGTATGGGCGATATGATTTTTAAAAGACAAGTTACTGTCTAATATAACACCGAGGTCTTTCACTGTCGAGCTACTTGTAATAGTACATCCCTCTAAATGGGAGTTAAGTTGTGAGAGTTTATGTGCACTGGTTTTTGGACCTATGAGTAGTATTTCAGTCTTATCGGAGTTTAACAATAGAAAGTTGCAGCTCATCCAGTCTTTTATCTCTCTAAGGCATCGAGTTAATTTGGACACTGTGGCTATTTCATCTGGTTTTGATGAGATATATAACTGTGTGTCATCAGCATAACAATGGAAACTAATCCCATGTCTTCTAATAATGTTCCCTAATGGAAGCATGTATATAGAGAAAAGCAGAGGTCCTAGAACTGATCCTTGAGGGACCCCATAATTAACTGGTAGTAAACTGGAGGATTCATCATTTAATTCTACAAAATGGTATCGGTCAGACAGGTAGGATCTAAACCAGCTTAAAGCCTGACCATGAATACCTGTGTAATATTGTAAGCGATCTAGAAGAATGTTGTGATCTATAGTGTCGAATGCAGCACTAAGGTCAAGTAGAACTAATAGTGACATACAGTCTTGGTCCGAAGCTAAGAACAAGTCGTTTGTAACTTTAACAAGTGCAGTTTCTGTGCTATGATGGGGCCTGAAACCTGACTGAAACTCTTCAAGGATGTTGCTCTCCTGTAAGGAGGAGCTCAGTTGAACAGACACAACCTTTTCAAGTATTTTAGACATAAACGGAAGGTGTGAGATAGGTCTGTAATTTGATAGTTCATTAGGGTCTAAGTTAGGTTTTTTGATGAGTGGCCTAATAACTGCCAACTTAAAAGACTTCGGGACGTAACCTAAAGATAACGAGGAGTTAATGATATTAAGAAGAGGCTCACCAGCTTTATGTAACACTTCTTTCAGTAATTTAGTTGGGATGGGGTCTAGTGAACATGTTGTTGATTTAGCTGTAGTAATAAGTTTATCTAACTCTTCCTGTCCTGTACTTGTAACGCTGTGTAAAGCCTTAGGTGAGATTGTGTCACTGGTTGCTCTCATATGTTGAGCGTCACCAATTTTATTCCTGATACTTTCGATTTTATCAGTGAAGAATCTCATAAAGTCCTCACTACTGAACTGTGATGGAATAGTGTGTTCAGATTTCTGATTTTTTGTTAAACTAGCCACTGTGCTAAATAAAAACCTGGGATTGTTCTGGTTATGTCCTATGAGTTTGCTCAGGTGCTCAGAGCCCTAGCAGCTTTTAGAGCCTGTCTATAGCTGGACATACTGTCCTTATACGCAATTCTAAACACCTCTAATTTAGTTTTTCTCCATTTCCGTTCGAGGTTACGGGTCTCCCTCTTGAGGGTGTGAGTATGACTATTATACCATGGTGCAAGTGTTTTATCTCTAACCTTCTGTAATCTGACTGGGGCAACAGTGTCTAATGTGCTAGTGAATATAGCGTCTATGCTGTTAGTCATTGCATCTAGGTCGTTTGAGTTTGAGGGTACATTAAGAAGTCCAGACAGATCAGGCAGGTTATTTGTGAATCTGTCTTTGGTGGTCGAAATAATGGTTCTACCGAGTCGATAACGTGGTGAGACACAGTTAGTCTGTTCTATAGGTAGTGTGTACATTATGAGGTAATGGTC
The DNA here is from genome assembly GCF_022655615.1 of Tachysurus fulvidraco. NCBI lineage: Eukaryota > Metazoa > Chordata > Actinopteri > Siluriformes > Bagridae > Tachysurus > Tachysurus fulvidraco. The sequence continues at coordinate 32,668,144 of NC_062520.1, forward strand.
TGTGATGTCATCACTTTGGGGTATGATATCTATATCAGTGACTTCTATTCTGTGTGATATTATTAAATCTAGTGTGTGATTACGTCGATGAGTTGCACTAGTGATGTTTTGTTTGAGCCCAAGTGAGTTTAGTAAGTCCATAAATGTGAGTCCTAAAGCGTCGTTTGTGTCGTCAACATGAATGTTAAAGTCTCCTACAATTAATGCTTTGTCAAAGTTAACTAATAGGTCTGAGAGAAAATCTGTGAATTCTCTAAGAAAAACTGTGTAGGGCCCTGGGGGTCTGGGGCCCGGGGCCCTGGGGGTCTGTACACGGTCGCTAGAGCAAGAGACATCAGGGATTTCTTCGTGTGCATGTGCGATAGTGTAACATTAAGGACAAGCACTTCAAAAGAACTAAATCTATGCTGTGTTCTCTGGGTAACAGTGAGGTAATCACTAAGGATAGTGGCGACACCACCTCCACCACCTCCACCACCTCCACCACCTCCACGACCAGTCAGACGAGGCTCGTGCTTATAGATATATCCTGATGGTGTAGACTCGTTTAGACTGATGTATTCATTTGGTTTAATTCACGTTTCGGTGAGGCAGAGTGCAGTAAGGCTATTATCTAAGATCATTTCATTTACAATAAGTGCTTTGGGTGCAAGAGATCTAATGTTCAGAAGTCCAAACCTTAAGAACTGTTTTTGTTTGTTACTTTGGCATTTTTCTGGTCTAATTACAGTAAGATTATTTCGAGGACTTCTCGTGTATTTACTTTTGGATCTCACTGCTCGGGGAACAGATACAGTTTCTATAGGGTGAGCTATGTGTGCATTTTCTGTGTCAATGTGCTGAGGTGAAGGATGGCTATTAAGATTTAAATTTAAAGAGTAGTTTACCAGTCAGAAGGTGTTCAGCGCCCTGGAGATGTGGTCCGAGAGGACCTCCGCTCCAACTCTGCTGGGGTGCAGGCCGTCAGCACGGAATAGCCTAGGACGCTCCCAGAAAACATTCCAATTATCGATAAAGAGTAGTTTCTGAGCCTGACACCATGACTGTAACCATTCATTTAAAGCGAAAAGTCTACTGAACCTTTCAATTCCTCGCTGGTAAGTTGGAAGTGGTCCAGACACGATGATCCTCGTCGTGGGCGCTGTGCTGCGAACCGTCTCCACCAGGGTGTTGAAGTCCCTCTTCAGGATCTCCGACTGCCTCAGGCTGGTGTCATTCGAGCCGACATGAAGAACCACAGCTCTGGTGTTTCTGCTCACGACCCTAGGTACCTGTGCAGAGACATCAAGAACACGAGCACCAGGTAAGCAGTGAACACGAGCACCACTTTGTCGCAGTCCGTCTTGCGAAGGGGGGCGTAGCGGTTTGGGGTGGGGATCTCGAAAACCGGCGGTGGTGGAGGGGGAGAGGTCCTAGGCCGGGGACCGGCACGCGTCCTCCGCTGCTGCACCCAGGGCCTGCGGTGTCCTGGCGCCGGAGTGAACAGCTCCTGGGCAGGCCACTTCATCGGTGTGTTGGGCCTGGACAGAGAAACACGCGGGGTAGAGGTGGATGGAGTGGTAATTACATCCTGGGAGTTTACCTGAGACAGGTGAGCGACCGACCGGGGAGCTTCCAGCGTGGCTTTCCGCTCCCGCAGCTCGGCCTGCTTCACCTGTAGTTCGCGGATCTGCTTCTCCACAGCAACCAGCTGGAGTTCTACCAAGTGCAGCTCCAGTGCATCCTCACCTGCACTCAAAGGCAGAGACGTAACCGGCATGGTGTTACAGAGCAAGTACAACAGATTGTAGTCGCGGTAGCCGAGCTAATGGGCTAGTTGTGCTAGCCGGCTAGATGCGGACTATTTAACCTGTTTGTTTATTTATTTATTTATTTATTTATTGTACATCACGTGATTCTAAAAGATGAGAAAGGACATGGAGGAGAGCAGGGTGGGAGCGAGCCACTGGACTGAGCAGGTCAACTCCCTGCCTCTCACTCCAGTCTGTGAAATGAAAATGTGGAAGATGCGAGAGCTTGTACAAGCCGTAGCCGAGCTAACAGGCTAGTTATGCTCGCTGGCTAAAAGCTGACGCTGCGGGACAAGTAAATACTTTGTCAAGATTTAAAGTGTAGACTCAAGATAACTCGGAATTGAATAAAAAATACTCAGCCTGGCATATAAATTGGAAGATGCGAGAGCTTCCTGTGTGCAGCTTGCTTCCTGTGTGCAGCTTCATATATTTTGCTTTATTTCTTCATTTTGCCCCCTCGAGTTCTTTCTCCTCCCTTTTTTATATTTTTGTTCTCTTTGGCCAATTAATTCTCTAACTTAAAAATAAATTACGTTTACTTGTTATTTCTGTTTTCTTTCTTTCTTTCTTTCTTTCTTTCTTTCTTTCTTTCTTTCTTTCTTTCTTTCTTTCTCCCATTCTACAATATATAATTAAATATTTAATTAAAAATCTAACATTATCTTCCTCTTTCATTTCTTTTTTCTATAATTTCTCTAAACTTAAAATCATAGTTGTTTTTCTTTAAACTTCCTGTATTTAGAACCCATACACTTTGTCCCCTTTCTACATTATTCCAGTCTTAATAAATAAAAACTCATGATACTCAAACTTGTTTCCTTATATCTGATTTTGTCTGTAAAGTTTTCTACATTTCTTGTACATAAAATAAAGACAATCGTTGTCCTGTAAGTTTTTCACTATATCTCTTCTTTCCTTCCTACATTTCTCTCTCCACACGTCTATCAGGTTGTTTTCACTCATTAGATCCTTTAGTCCTTTTCTCTCTGTATCTGATTTAATAACCATCCCATCTGCCAGATCCAGTTTACAGAAAACAGTCCCTGAAAGTCCCATCATTATTATTTCTTTATGCTTCTTTAAAATCCTCTCTTCATTACTCGAAGCTTTTCAGCTCGATGCTGACCCCTGCTGGTGAAAGCGCTATCACACAATGTTCCACAACCAAACAACGTATTTATTTTAGAGTAATGGATCGACTGAGAAATTAAGATAGAGGATAAGTAAAATTAAAATAAAGTGTGTTTTAATTATTTGTTCATTTGTGTTCATGCATTTTATGTAAAAAGCCTGGTGAATAAAATAAAACCTTTACTATCCAATGGTGACTCAGGCTTCATTGTGTCCGTAGAGGGATGTGGAAGTATAATTATGTAAGAGTGCAAAGTATTATTCCAGTAAAATGGAAACAGCCCAAAGTAACACTTAAGTAGAATCAGAATCAGAAAGATCTTTATTGCCAAGTATGTTTTCACATAAGAGCAATTTGTTCTAGTACAGAAGCTCCACAGGGTAACAGAATGGCAATGACATGACATGAATATATATAATAAAGACAGTTTGTATGTACAGTGGAAAAATGTGCAAATTGAAATATAAATAAGTAAGTATGTGTTTTATGTAAATAATGTAAGAATAGTGTTGTGTGTTCCGTGTGTGTTAAGTGTTCATCAGATGGAAAGCCTGAGGGGAGAAACTGTTCCTATGTCTGGTCATTCTGGTGCTCAGGGCTCTGTAGAGTCCACCAGATGGCAACAGATCAGAGTGAGTGTGCTGGATGTGAGGGGTCCAGAGTGAGGGAGTGTGCTGGATGTGAGGGGTCCTGAGTGAGTGTGCTGGATGTGAGGGGTCCAGAGTGAGGGAGTGTGCTGGATGTGAGGGGTCCTGAGTGAGTGTGCTGGATGTGAGGGGTCCAGAGTGAGGGAGTGTGCTGGATGTGAGGGGTCCTGAGTGAGTGTGCTGGATGTGAGGGGTCCAGAGTGAGGGAGTGTGCTGGATGTGAGGGGTCCTGAGTGAGTGAGTGTGCTGGATATGAGGGGTCCTGAGTGAGTGTGCTGGATGTGAGGGGTCCAGAGTGAATGTGCTGGATGTGAGGGGTCCAGAGTGAGGGAGTGTGCTGGATGTGAGGGGTCCAGAGTGAGTGAGTGTGCTGGATGTGAGGGGTCCTGAGTGAGTGAGTGTGCTGGATGTGAGGGGTCCAGAGTGAGTGTGCTGGATGTGAGGGGTCCTGAGTGAGTGTGCTGAATGTGAGGGGTCCTGAGTGAGGGAGTGTGCTGGATGTGAGGGGTCCTGAGTGAGTGAGTGTGCTGGATGTGAGGGGTAGAGAGTGAGTGTGCTGGATGTGAGGGGTCCTGAGTGAGTGTGTGTGCTGGATGTGAGGGGTCCTGAGTGAGTGAGTTTGCTGCATGTGAGGGGTCCTGAGTGAGTGAGTGTGCTGGATGTGAGGGGTAGAGAGTGAGTGAGTGTGCTGGATGTGAGGGGTCCAGAGTGAGTGAGTGTTCTGGATGTGAGGGGTCCAGAGTGAGTGTGCTGGATGTGAGGGGTCCAGAGTGAGTGAGTGTGCTGGATGTGAGGGGTCCTGAGTGAGTGTGCTGGATGTGAGGGGTCCAGAGTGAGGGAGTGTGCTGGATGTGAGGGGTCCTGAGTGAGTGAGTGTGCTGGATGTGAGGGGTAGAGAGTGAGTGTGCTGGATGTGAGGGGTCCTGAGTGAGTGTGTGTGCTGGATGTGAGGGGTCCTGAGTGAGTGAGTTTGCTGCATGTGAGGGGTCCTGAGTGAGTGAGTGTGCTGGATGTGAGGGGTAGAGAGTGAGTGAGTGTGCTGGATGTGAGGGGTCCAGAGTGAGTGAGTGTTCTGGATGTGAGGGGTCCAGAGTGAGTGTGCTGGATGTGAGGGGTCCAGAGTGAGTGAGTGTGCTGGATGTGAGGGGTCCTGAGTGAGTGTGCTGGATGTGAGGGGTCCAGAGTGAGGGAGTGTGCTGGATGTGAGGGGTCCTGAGTGAGTGAGTGTGCTGGATGTGAGGGGTAGAGAGTGAGTGTGCTGGATGTGAGGGGTCCAGAGTGAGTGAGTGTGCTGGATGTGAGGGGTCCAGAGTGAGGGAGTGTGCTGGATGTGAGGGGTCCAGAGTGAGGGAGTGTGCTGGATGTGAGGGGTCCTGAGTGAGTGTGCTGGATGTGAGGGGTCCAGAGTGAGGGAGTGTGCTGGATGTGAGGGGTCCTGAGTGAGTGAGTGTGCTGGATATGAGGGGTCCTGAGTGAGTGTGCTGGATGTGAGGGGTCCAGAGTGAATGTGCTGGATGTGAGGGGTCCTGAGAGAGTGTGCTGAATGTGAGGGGTCCTGAGTGAGGGAGTGTGCTGGATGTGAGGGGTCCTGAGTGAGTGAGTGTGCTGGATGTGAGGGGTAGAGAGTGAGTGTGCTGGATGTGAGGGGTCCTGAGTGAGTGTGTGTGCTGGATGTGAGGGGTCCTGAGTGAGTGAGTTTGCTGCATGTGAGGGGTCCTGAGTGAGTGAGTGTGCTGGATGTGAGGGGTAGAGAGTGAGTGAGTGTGCTGGATGTGAGGGGTCCAGAGTGAGTGAGTGTTCTGGATGTGAGGGGTCCAGAGTGAGTGTGCTGGATGTGAGGGGGTCCAGAGTGAGTGAGTGTGCTGGATGTGAGGGGTCCTGAGTGAGTGTGCTGGATGTGAGGGGTCCAGAGTGAGGGAGTGTGCTGGATGTGAGGGGTCCTGAGTGAGTGAGTGTGCTGGATGTGAGGGGTAGAGAGTGAGTGTGCTGGATGTGAGGGGTCCAGAGTGAGTGAGTGTGCTGGATGTGAGGGGTCCAGAGTGAGGGAGTGTGCTGGATGTGAGGGGTCCTGAGTGAGTGTGCTGGATGTGAGGGGTCCAGAGTGAGGGAGTGTGCTGGATGTGAGGGGTCCTGAGTGAGTGAGTGTGCTGGATATGAGGGGTCCTGAGTGAGTGTGCTGGATGTGAGGGGTCCAGAGTGAGTGTGCTGGATGTGAGGGGTCCAGAGTGAGGGAGTGTGCTGGATGTGAGGGGTCCAGAGTGAGTGAGTGTGCTGGGTGTGAGGGGTCCTGAGTGAGTGAGTGTGCTGGATGTGAGGGGTCCAGAGTGAGTGTGCTGGATGTGAGGGGTCCTGAGTGAGTGTGCTGAATGTGAGGGGTCCTGAGTGAGGGAGTGTGCTGGATGTGAGGGGTCCTGAGTGAGTGAGTGTGCTGGATGTGAGGGGTAGAGAGTGAGTGTGCTGGATGTGAGGGGTCCTGAGTGAGTGTGTGTGTGTGCTGGATGTGAGGGGTCCTGAGTGAGTGAGTTTGCTGCATGTGAGGGGTCCTGAGTGAGTGAGTGTGCTGGATGTGAGGGGTAGAGAGTGAGTGAGTGTGCTGGATGTGAGGGGTCCAGAGTGAGTGAGTGTGCTGGATGTGAGGGGTCCAGAGTGAGTGTGCTGGATGTGAGGGGTCCAGAGTGAGTGAGTGTGCTGGATGTGAGGGGTCCTGAGTGAGTGTGCTGGATGTGAGGGGTCCAGAGTGAGGGAGTGTGCTGGATGTGAGGGGTCCTGAGTGAGTGAGTGTGCTGGATGTGAGGGGTAGAGAGTGAGTGTGCTGGATGTGAGGGGTCCAGAGTGAGTGAGTGTGCTGGATGTGAGGGGTCCAGAGTGAGGGAGTGTGCTGGATGTGAGGGGTCCTGAGTGAGTGTGCTGGATGTGAGGGGTCCAGAGTGAGGGAGTGTGCTGGATGTGAGGGGTCCTGAGTGAGTGAGTGTGCTGGATATGAGGGGTCCTGAGTGAGTGTGCTGGATGTGAGGGGTCCAGAGTGAGTGTGCTGGATGTGAGGGGTCCAGAGTGAGGGAGTGTGCTGGATGTGAGGGGTCCAGAGTGAGTGAGTGTGCTGGATGTGAGGGGTCCTGAGTGAGTGAGTGTGCTGGATGTGAGGGGTCCAGAGTGAGTGTGCTGGATGTGAGGGGTCCTGAGTGAGTGTGCTGAATGTGAGGGGTCCTGAGTGAGGGAGTGTGCTGGATGTGAGGGGTCCTGAGTGAGTGAGTGTGCTGGATGTGAGGGGTAGAGAGTGAGTGTGCTGGATGTGAGGGGTCCTGAGTGAGTGTGTGTGCTGGATGTGAGGGGTCCTGAGTGAGTGAGTTTGCTGCATGTGAGGGGTCCTGAGTGAGTGAGTGTGCTGGATGTGAGGGGTAGAGAGTGAGTGAGTGTGCTGGATGTGAGGGGTCCAGAGTGAGTGAGTGTGCTGGATGTGAGGGGTCCAGAGTGAGTGTGCTGGATGTGAGGGGTCCAGAGTGAGTGAGTGTGCTGGATGTGAGAGGTCCAGAGTGAGGGAGTGTGCTGGATGTGAGGGGTCCTGAGTGAGTGAGTGTGCTGGATGTGAGGGGTAGAGAGTGAGTGTGCTGGATGTGAGGGGTCCAGAGTGAGTGATTGTGCTGGATGTGAGGGGTAGAGAGTGAGTGAGTGTGCTGGATGTGAGGGGTCCTGAGTGAGTGAGTTTGCTGGATGTGAGGGGTCCTGAGTGAGTGAGTGTGCTGGATGCGAAGGGTAGAGAGTGAGTGAGTGTGCTGGATGTGAGGGGTCCAGAGTGAGTGTGCTGGATGTGAGGGGTAGAGAGTGAGTGAGTGTGCTGGATGTGAGGGGTCCTGAGTGAGTGTGTGTGCTGGATGTGAGGGGTCCAGAGTGAGTGATTGTGCTGGATGTGAGGGGTAGAGAGTGAGTGAGTGTGCTGGATGTGAGGGGTCCTGAGTGAGTGAGTTTGCTGGATGTGAGGGGTCCTGAGTGAGTGAGTGTGCTGGATGCGAAGGGTAGAGAGTGAGTGAGTGTGCTGGATGTGAGGGGTCCAGAGTGAGTGTGCTGGATGTGAGGGGTAGAGAGTGAGTGAGTGTGCTGGATGTGAGGGGTCCTGAGTGAGTGTGTGTGCTGGATGTGAGGGGTCCTGAGTGAGGGAGTGTGCTGGATGTGAGGGGTCCTGAGTGAGTGTGCTGGATGTGAGGGGTCCAGAGTGAGGGAGTGTGCTGGATGTGAGGGGTCCTGAGTGAGTGAGTGTGCTGGATGTGAGGGGTCCTGAGTGAGTGTGTGTGCTGGATGTGAGGGGTAGAGAGTGAGTGTGTGTGCTGGATATGAGGGGTAGAGAGTGAGTGTGCTGGATGTGAGGGGTCCTGAGTGAGTGTGTGTGCTGGATGTGAGGGGTAGAGAGTGAGTGTGTGTGCTGGATGTGAGGGGTCCAGACTGAGTGTGCTGGATGTGAGGGGTCCTGAGTGAGTGTGTGTGCTGGATGTGAGGGGTAGAGAGTGAGTGAGTGTGCTGGATGTGAGGGGTCCTGAGTGAGTGAGTTTGCTGGATGTGAGGGGTCCTGAGTGAGTGAGTGTGCTGGATGCGAAGGGTAGAGAGTGAGTGAGTGTGCTGGATGTGAGGGGTCCAGAGTGAGTGTGCTGGATGTGAGGGGTAGAGAGTGAGTGAGTGTGCTGGATGTGAGGGGTCCTGAGTGAGTGTGTGTGCTGGATGTGAGGGGTCCTGAGTGAGTGAGTTTGCTGGATGTGAGGGGTCCTGAGTGAGTGAGTGTGCTGGATGCGAAGGGTAGAGAGTGAGTGAGTGTGCTGGATGTGAGGGGTCCAGAGTGAGTGTGCTGGATGTGAGGGGTAGAGAGTGAGTGAGTGTGCTGGATGTGAGGGGTCCTGAGTGAGGGAGTGTGCTGGATGTGAGGGGTCCTGAGTGAGTGTGCTGGATGTGAGGGGTCCAGAGTGAGGGAGTGTGCTGGATGTGAGGGGTCCTGAGTGAGTGAGTGTGCTGGATGTGAGGGGTCCTGAGTGAGTGTGTGTGCTGGATGTGAGGGGTAGAGAGTGAGTGTGTGTGCTGGATGTGAGGGGTAGAGAGTGAGTGTGCTGGATGTGAGGGGTCCTGAGTGAGTGTGTGTGCTGGATGTGAGGGGTAGAGAGTGAGTGTGTGTGCTGGATGTGAGGGGTCCAGACTGAGTGTGCTGGATGTGAGGGGTCCTGAGTGAGTGAGTGTGCTGGATGTGAGGGGTCCTGAGTGAGGGAGTGTGCTGGATGTGAGGGGTCCAGAGTGAGTGAGTGTGCTGGATGTGAGGGGTCCAGAGTGATTGTCTTTTCCCTTTTGCTCACTCTGGAGAAGTACAGATCTTGGAGTGTGGGGAGAGTTGTCCCGATGATTCGCTCAGCAGTCCGGACTTCCCTCTGTAGTCTCTTGAGGTCAGATTGGGTAGCTGAGCTGAACCAAACAGTCACTGAGGTGCAGAAGATGGATTCGATGATGGCAGTGTAGAACTGCTTCAGCAGATCCTGTGTTGAAACAAACAAAGTTTCATTGTTATGCAGATGATACAGTTATTTATAGTTCTGCATCCACACCCAATCAGGCTCTTTCACAGTTACAGTTTACATTTGATATTGTTCAGCGTAATTTGTTTGAATTAAAATTAGTTTTAAATGTTGATAAAACAAAATTCATGTTGTTTTCTAAATCCAAACCAATCTTAAAGAATAACCTTCTGCCTATTACTACGTCTCAAGGTTCAGTAATGTGTCTCAGTATACTGTAGGTATCTGGGGGTTTTAATTGATGACGCTCTCTCTCTCCTTTGGCCCTCATGTAGAGCAACTGGTGAAAAGATTGAAAGTGAAATTGGGTTTTTATTTTAGAATCAAATCCTGTCTTTCCTTTGAGGCAAAAAAGAGGCTTGTTGAAGTGACTTTTGTGTCTGTACTGGATTACGGTGATGTTATATATATGCATGCATCTTCACAGTGTTTACATGCTATTGATACTGTTTATCATGGTGCATTGAGGTTTATAACAAATCTTAAAACCCTCACTAATCACTGTGTGTTGTATGCTCGGGTTGGCTGGTCTGTCCATCTGAAGACAAAAACACTGGCATGTTTTTATATATAAATCTATCCTGGGTTTTCTTCCATCATATCTTTGTACATATATGTGTAAAAAGTATGCTTGTAGCTTTAGCCTCAGGTCACAAGAATTATTTTTACTTTCTGTTCCAGTGGTACGTACTGAATGTGGGAAAAGGCATTTAAATTTGCAGCTCCTTCTGCCTGGAATTGTTTGCAAAGTGCATTAAATCTGAGGACACTGGTTCTGTTGGACATTTTAAAAAAACTTTTACATGATTTGGAGAAAGAAACATCGGGCTGTAGGTGTTTTAATTAGATTTTGATTGATATTGAAATCTGATGGATTTGCTTGTGTGTGTGTGTGTGTGTGTGTGTGTGTGTTGGGGGCGTGTCTCAGAGCAAATTTAAAATCCCACGCATGCGCACTTCAGACACTTTACTACAATTACCACACACACACTAACGGGTCAAAAGGTTTATTAAGATATAATAATTAAAATGTTCATGTGGACATGTAGCACATTTTTATTGTAAGTGAATGATATTAAGGGAAACATCAGATTAATAAAGATCACAGAGCGGTTACTTTTCAAATCCCGTGCGCACGCGCAGCTCGAGTTAAATTTAAATCCCACGCGCATGCGCAGTAGCGGCTTTTCTTCAGCCACACTGCGCTACATTGTGCTGCCGGAGGAGCGGAGCTGTTTCTCGGTGACGGTCGCTGGACATCCGCGCAGAGCTCCGTCTCCTCAACACCGCGCTCCATAAAGTGCCTCGTGTTTGTTTCCTTTTGCATTCCGGTTCATTTCGGAGCCTTAAATGGACCCCAGAGTGGCGTGGATTCAGCCTGAGCAGAAAGGACCAGCCAACGCGCTGTGGATGCACATCTGGGAGACATCACATGGGTCACGGAACTCCAACACCTCACACAACCCTCTGCTGATGAAGACCTACAGCTCCATCAGCCCTCATCACGTGATGAAGACCTCCAGCTCTATCAGCCCTCAGACCCTTCAGGTGATGAAGACCTCCAGCTCTATCAGCCCTCAGACCCTTCAGGTGATGAAGACCTCCAGCTCTATCAGCCCTCAGACCCTTCAGGTGATGAAGACCTCCAGCTCTATCAGCCCTCAGACCCTTCAGGCGATGAAGACCTCCAGCTCTATCAGCCCTCAGACCCTTCAGGTGTCGCCCACTTTTATTCTTCCACCTCAGTTTGATCACCGCAGTCTGACTGCACTGAATGGCACTTGTACAGGATCAGTGAAGACAAGTTCCTCACCTAAAAATGGCTCCTTATCTCCGTCGTCCTGTTCTCTGGACTCCGAGACGGACAGTCCCAAATCAGACTCTTGTGACAGCACAAACACCCACCATCTTCATCCTAGAGTCTTTTTCAGCTTCAATGAACAGCACAACATCAATGACTATTTACATCAGCACCAACAGCAGCATTTGCATCTCCAAGCACATCTTAACCAACACCATCACCGCCATCCATCCCAGAACTTCCCTCAAGTACCTGACCACAACCACCACCACCACCATCCAGCCAGGAAGAAGGGTGAGAACAAGACCAGCACGTGTGGGGTCAATTACCTGCTCACCAACTCCAACGGTAACCTCTTCTGCCCTGGGACGCCATGGAAGACCAGGAGATATAGTCCAGGAGTGAACGGGTAATGGAGGGGGGAGGGGGGGTGTTTTTGTGTTTGACTGATTTAATAAGGTCTGTGTGTGGATAATGTGTGAAGTTACAATGCAAACTTTTAACGTTCATGAGTTGTATTAGCTGATGTGCTAATAATCATCTGTGTCTCAAAAGCTGTAATATTTACGGTTCTGTGGACGTCTGTCATCAACAAGCCGCAGAAGATCGACCTCCGATCTGAAGCTCACTGATTCCTTCCTTTATCTTCACCTTGCTTACACTTTACTGTCAGCCATTTTACAAAGCTAACATGCTGTAACGTAAAGCTTCAGGAGTCTAAATGGGGTTTTTGGGTACAAACTGTACATCACTTCACTCCTCAGGAACCTTTATGACGTGAACATTCTTGCTTTTATGGTTAATTGTATGATTAGTTGTTATTTTTAACCTTTGTTGAATTTCCTTGGTTGAGTCTGAAAGTGACGAGAACCATAAATCTAATCGAACCCTAACATTTATATATCTACACACCGTGTGTGACGTCAGCAGGTTCGTTACCGAAAGCTTTTATTACTCGACGTTAGCTTCGATATCTGTCGCTTTTTAGCCGCTTTAGCTTCATAGTTTCAGTCTTTTGTCACTTGTTGGATTCATTCTGGAGCTGTGAGGCAGAATCGGTCCCCGAACTCGTTCAGGACGAATGAACGATCGTGTTTTCCTTTTTAAACCGAATTGGATGTTTACAGTAAGCTAAAAAACTGTTAGCTTTCACAGCATTTTTATCACAAAGCAAAAATCTACACCTTACAGTAGTGAATTATTTCAACATAATGTTTTTAAACTCCTTCTGTTTATATTTCTCTCCTTCTGTTTCATGTTAAACATACAGTTTAATTGTATTTATTCCCTACAGCCTTCATGAAGAGATCGTGGACTTCTATGCCTTCATGTCCCCCCGGCCTGAGGAAGAGGCCATGAGGAGAGACTTTTCCTGTTAGTGGTTGAATTTTGAAAATGTTTAACCCTTAAATCATGTGTTTAGAGTGCGAGGCACAGCTTATGATGACAATCACACAGACAGCAGCATGTTTGTCATTACTTTGTATAAAACTGCTAACGTTACTGCTAACGCTAACTCCGGGTACGTTCACACGTCCCACTGACAACGTGACCAGAGAGTTAATTATAAACGAGACCGTCGGTGACGAGATGCGTTCATGTCGTGTGACGTGACAAAGCTGAGAAACGTTGAGCAACTCTGTGTACTGACTCCTTCCTGAAGGTTTCATTCTGTGGTAAGAAAACTGATTTGTTGTCAAGAGCGAGAACACATTCAGGAGTCTTCATCACTGTACGTGTGAATACGGGAACGTGAGTGTTAGTTAGTGGACGTTGCTTTCCATCCATCAGACGTACGTATGTAATGTTCTGAGTTTTGTGTTCCAGCAAACTTTAGTGTCTTTTATTTTGAAAGAGATTTCATTTGAATGTATTTAATTATTTTTGTAATTTTATGTTTTTCTTATCAATCCATATAATTTTCATTTTTTTATATAGCACAAGGAAAGAAAACAATGTACTTTGTAAAAAGTTAGTTTACATTGGTGTGACGTCACTTAGAGGCGCTGTTACGTCTGACTCTCAGTTCTACATGTGACTGAAGAGAGTCAGGTTGGTTTTGTTGCATCTCTGTACAACGAGTAATACAAATATAAAAATAGTTAAAAATATTAGTTGATATTAAAGTTAGAAGTGTTAGAAAGATGGATTGAGTTTAGATTTTTGATTTTCTATGAGAAGTTAGACGCATTTCAAGTTTTAGAAATGAACGGCCTTAATTTGTTTGTTTAATGTTGCCGCCCGCGTGGAAATTGAGTGCGAGGTTTTTCCTTTTAATATTCGTTTTAAATACAAAATGTTGGTGGATTGAGTCTGTAGGAATGTTATGTTGTTTATTTTACTTTAATTGGGTGTTTGTAAATTTTATTTAAGTCGTGTATTTTGTATATTTAGCCAACTGAGACCCAGAATTTAAGTATGCAGTTACTGTGTTAATGGAGGACAGGGATTAATCTGTTTGTCTCACATCCTTCAGACAGACTGTTGGTGAGAGGATGTGTGTGTGTGTGTGTGTGTGTGTGTGTGTGTGTGTGTGTGTGTGTGTGTGTGTGAGATCCCGTGTCTTTTGTTTAATAAACTGCAGGTATGTAAACCACAAACCACTATACGATCACATAATTGAGTGAAATTGGCTAAATATTGTCTGATAAGTGTGTTTCATGTGTAATGTAAAGGAAAAGTGTACATGTTGAGTTAATTTTATTTTCTATAATTTTTATGTATATTTGTGTAAGAAATGTAAGAGACTATCAGGTGGACTTTATTCAGGACTCTCAGTTCTACATGTGACTGAAGAGAGTCAGACAGACTGTTGGTGAGAGGATGTGTGTGTGATCCCGTGTCTTTTGTTTAATAAACTGCAGACGTGGTTCACCAAAGAGCCTGGAGTCGGTGTGTCATTTGTGGTGCTGGGTGAAATCCGCTACACGTAGAAAGTTAGTGTGGTGTTTCTGCTGCTTCTGCACGTGTATGTAAGGGGCTTTTTACCCCTGGTCACTTCCTGTGTTTTCTGTGATCCGATACCTACCCGATGGTAAAAAGACCAGGTCTAAATGCCCTCTGAAACGTTTTGGAGACGGATATAAACCCGATGGTACAAACCCCTTCAGGAGGTGGTCTGGGTCGCGTTTCAGATGAAACTGGACAGGTGTAAATGAATGTGGTTGTTCGAGCCACATACGTCAGCGCTAAACTCCTCCCAAACGGAACTACGTCACTCGCAGGTGATCTTTCACCCAGGCGTCTCGTCGGGGCTTAAAACGCGCTGCTGCCGCCAGCGAAAACGCAGCAAACAGTAAACGCTGTTTTTTGTAGCATAAACGTCGTAACCAGTTTTTACGTCTTCTTTTTGATCGCGTTCTGAAAACCGCAGACACCAAAGTGTGTTCTGTTTCAGTTAGCCCGGAAATCAGGGCAAATATATTAGCATTTTGGGCGGGAGTAGAAAGATCGGATCGATATACGATTCGCCGAGACGCGTTTATGTGGCCTGATGTAAATGGGACAGTTTTAACAGATCAGATAGCTATTGGATCAGAGACAACAGAGGAAGTGACCGGGTGTAAACAGCTACAGATATAAAGCTGCTGTAGGAACGTAGATCGACTGGAAAATAGAGAGCTTCGCCTTACGGCTCAGCTCTTTCTTCACCACAACAGGTGAAGGGATCTCCCGCTCCATCCTTCCCTAACTCGTGAACAAGATACTTAAACTCCTCCACTTGGGGCAGCAGCTCTCCACCAACCTGAAGGGGGCAAGCCACCCTTTTCCGGCTTAGAACCATGACCTCGGACATGGAGGTGCTGATTCTCATCCCCGCCGCTTGACACTCGGCCTGCAAACCGTCCCAGTGCACACTGAAGGTCCTGATTTGAAGAAGCCAACAGGACATCATCTGCAAAAAGCAGAGACGAAATCCTGTGGTCCCCAAACTGGACTCCCTCCGGCCCCCGACTGCGCCTAGAAATCCTGTCCATATAAATAATTAACAGGACCGGTGACAAAGGGCAGCCCATACATAGTTTCATACTAAATTTAATTTACACAAAAAGAACATAAGATGTTTCATTATGTTTGAAGGACTGGTTGTTTCAGGGCTTACAGAAGCTTCTGATGTACTATCTCCCAAACCATCACTTTTCTGAAGAGTGGAATGTCACTACAGAGAAAGAGACAGATGAATCAGGAGCATAATAAAATGTTTGAGGATTAAATGTGAACAGGAGCACCGTTGTACCTGTCTGAATGTGAATGGCTTTCCTTGAGAAAGGAAGTCTGCATATTTACAGACAAAAACACCACAGTCATTGCCATTCTACTGTTTAGGAATTGCCTAGACACAATAGCAGAACATTTAGTCTTAAAATTACACCTAATTCAGAGAAGACACATATAATTCATTATATGGTGTCAGAAAAGTTCTCATTCGGCCGATGGTCCATCTGGAAGCCTCCAAGATGCATCCTTTCTTGACCCTGTGCTCCTTTGTGAGGTACTTTCTGTTAAATAAAACATCTGGATATCTGGATATGCAAAGATGAATGATCAAGCCACAGAATAACAGTTCAATTTAATTCAAGTTTATTTGTATAGCACTTTTTACATTGACATTGTCTCAAAGCAGCTTTACAGAACATAAACATAGAACAAAGGTTAATATAACAGCAAAAATAAGAAGACACTCACAACAACATGACAGATATCATCATGTCTCTGAGTCATTGAGTCATAGCACTGTATGGTCTGGGATTTAAAATCAATTACCTGGTGGTTAGAAGCAATATAGGCAAGTTAAAGACAAACTTAAAATCAAAAATATTGTTTTACACTTTTCAAAGACATAAATATTAAAACAATGCATCCCAACTTATTATATATGACTTACAGCCAAAGCCCAGTGCATAGCTGCAAAGGAACAAAAACAAGATCCAACATGAAGAGGTCGTGAGATTTTGTCCAGTTCTTCACTGCTGCATGGCCTTCACCACTCTGAAGCTTTGGGTAGAAAAAAGTGCTGTAAGAGAAGACTTTAAGGCTCCCAGCTGATCACTGTTTCTCTTCGTTAACAAGGACAAATAGAAGTTGATAACCTTGAAATGAGAAGAGGGGAAAATACTCATTAAGAATGCATGACATTGGTGACATCCAGCATTAGTGCTTTATGATTGTAATGTGTCTGTCTGTGTTTTCCCCTTGTTTCTGTCTGCCGTCTCTCCCTGATGTTAATTGTTGACCCCGCCCACCTATCTGTTACCATGGACACTAATT
Organism: Tachysurus fulvidraco; assembly: GCF_022655615.1. Taxonomy (NCBI): domain Eukaryota; kingdom Metazoa; phylum Chordata; class Actinopteri; order Siluriformes; family Bagridae; genus Tachysurus; species Tachysurus fulvidraco. The sequence goes on from NC_062520.1 coordinate 32,684,328, forward strand.
ACATTCAATCTCTTCCCCAGGTGTTTTGTCTTAGTCCTTGTCTGTCTCTGCTTTGTTATTGGCTCCTGTCCACTATATCTACTCTGTCCGTTCACTTCCCTGGTGTTGGTTGTTGTAGGTGTTTGGTTCATGTTGTTCTCTGTTCCTGTTCCGTGTCCTGATCTGTTTTGCCTGCCTGTATGTTTGTTTCTTGTTTTTGTCCAGTAAAGTCCTATCTGCATTTGGATCCTCTCTTGCCTTTTGTTTCACCGTGTCACATCGTGACAGAACGACCAACCCCCAATGGATCCAGCAGAAATCCTTTTTTGTCTACGTCAGGAGGACGCCCCAGTTGAGGAGTATACGGAGGTATTCGTGGACCTATGCAATGAGGTCAACTTTGGGGAGAAGGCCCTAAAAGACATTTTTAAGCATGGACTAAGGGACATACTGCGGTATTTGATGCCGTCTACCCGAGAAATAAAAACATTCTCGGAGTTCGTCAACTTGGCATTGCTCCTGGACGGGTCCACGCTAACCTTGAGCAGTGTAGAGACGGAAGCCGGCCGTAAGTATTTTTTTGGGGGGGGGGCAGCAAGCATCGGGGTCCGTGGGCCACAGAGTGGAATCAGCCACGGACGCCCGAATGCTCCACAGTGCCTCCGCCCAGACCAGTCCCGTGCACACCCGTGATTGAGCCAGTTCCCATGGCTACCGTACCGGCGAGCTCGGCTGAGGTCCGTGCTAACCGGCTGGTCTCCAAACTGGCGGATACCCCGATGAGGTCGGCTCGGGCGGCCGGCATCCCTAAGCCGACAGCTGGACCAGCCGGGTCGCCGGAATCGACCGGGTCGATGGAACCTGCCGAACCGACCGGGTCGACGGAACCGACCGGGTCGACGGAACCTGCCGGACCGACCGGGTCGACGGAACCGACCGGGTCGACGGAACCTGCCGGACCGACCGGGTCGACGGAACCGACCGGGTCGACGGAACCTGCCGGACCGACCGGGTCGACGGAACCGACCGGGTCGACGGAACCTGCCGGACCGACCGGGTCGACGGGACCGACCGGGTCGACGGAACCTGCCGGACCGACCGGGTCGACGGAACCTACCGGGACGACGGAACCTTCCGGACCGACCGGGTCGACGGAAACCTGCCAGGACGACCGGGTCGACGGAACCTGCCAGACCGACCGGGTCGACGGAACCTGCCAGACCGACCGGGTCGACGGAACCGACCGGGTCGACGGAACCTGCCGGACCGACCGGGTCGACGGAACCTGCCGGACCGACCGGGTCGACGGAACCGACCGGGTCGACGGAACCTGCCGGACCGACCGGGTCGACGGAACCGACCGGGTCGACGGAACCTGCCGGACCGACCGGGTCGACGGAACCTGCCAGACCGACCGGGTCGACGGAACCTGCCAGACCGACCGGGTCGACGGAACCTGCCAGACCGACCGGGTCGACGGAACCGACCGGGTCGACGGAACCTGCCAGACCGACCGGGTCGACGGAACCTGCCAGACCGACCGGGTCGACGGAACCGACCGGGTCGACGGAACCTGCCGGACCGACCGGGTCGACGGAACCTGCCAGACCGACCGGGTCGACGGAACCTGCCGGACCGACGGAACCTGCCGGACCGACCGGGTCGACGGAACCTGCCAGACCGACCGGGTCGACGGAACCGACCGGGTAGACGGAACCTGCCAGACCGACCGGGTCGACGGAACCGACCGGGTCGACGGAACCGACCAGGTCGACGGAACCTGCCGACCGACCGGGCCGACGGAACCGACCGGGTCGACGGAACCTGCCGAACCGACCGGGCCGACGGAACCTGCCGAACCGACCGGGCCGACGGAACCTGCCGGACCGACCGGGTTGACGGAACCTGCCGGACCGACCGGGTCGACGGAACCGACCGGGTCGACGGAACCTGCCGGACCGACCGGGTCGACGGAACCTGCCGGACCGACCGGGTCGACGGAACCTGCCGACCGACCGGGCCGACGGAACCGACCGGGTCGACGGAACCTGCCAGACCGACCGGGTCGACGGAACCGACCAGGTCGACGGAACCTGCCGACCGACCGGGCCGACGGAACCGACCGGGTCGACGGAACCTGCCGAACCGACCGGGCCGACGGAACCTGCCGGGTCGACGGAACCTGCCGGACCGACCGGGTCGACGAAACCTGCCGGACCGACCGGGTCGACGGAACCAGCCGAATCGGCCGGGTCGACCGAAATGACTGAGTCAGAGAACGCGGTCGACATCATGACACCCAAACTACCTGAACTCTCTGCTTGGCCTGAACCTATGCATGTTTCTGTTTTCCTGTGTTTTGCTTCTCTGGACTTGCCAGCCCTTCTACCTCCTGTCCCTCTGGTCTCTGACTCCGCCTCCAGCACCACCCTGGTCTCCGGTCCTGCTCTGGTCTCTGGCTCTGCCTCCGGCACCACCCTGGCCTCCTGTTCTACTGGCGCCGCCCTGGCCTCCTGCTCTGCCGGCTCCGCCCTGGCCTCCTGCTCTGCCGGCTCCGCCCTGGCCCCCTGCTCTGCCGGCTCCGCCCTGGACCCCTGCTCTGCCGGCTCCGCCCTGGCCCCCTGCTCTGCCGGCTCCGCCCTGGACCCCTGCTCTGCCGGCGCCGCCCTGGCCACCTGCTCTGCCGGCGCCGCCCTGGCCTCCTGCTCTGCCGGCGCCGCCCTGGCCTCCGGCTCTGCCGGCGCCGCCCTGGCCTCCGGCTCTGCCGGCGCCGCCCTGGCCTACGGCTCTGCCGGCGCCGCCCTGGCCTCCGGCTCGGCCGGCGCCACCCCGGCCTTCGGCTCGGCTGGCGCCACCCCGGCCTCCTGCTCAGCGGGCGCCACCACTACACGAACCCGACCCGCCCTCCCACCCTGGTAGCGCCTTCGCTCCACCCGCCTGAACTGGGTTTTGTGGACTTTGGAGCGTCTGGAAGCCGCTCGTAGGGGGGGGGGCTCTGTAATGTGTCTGTCTGTGTTTTCCCCTTGTTTCTGTCTGCCGTCTCTCCCTGATGTTAATTGTTGACCCCGCCCACCTATCTGTTACCATGGACACTAATTACATTCAATCTCTTCCCCAGGTGTTTTGTCTTAGTCCTTGTCTGTCTCTGCTTTGTTATTGGCTCCTGTCCACTATATCTACTCTGTCCGTTCACTTCCCTGGTGTTGGTTGTTGTAGGTGTTTGGTTCATGTTGTTCTCTGTTCCTGTTCCGTGTCCTGATCTGTTTTGCCTGCCTGTATGTTTGTTTCTTGTTTTTGTCCAGTAAAGTCCTATCTGCATTTGGATCCTCTCTTGCCTTTTGTTTCACCGTGTCACATCGTGACAATGATCAACAATTGTCTGATTACATCATACTATTGTTGCATGTGTGTGTGTGTGTGTGTGTGTGTGTGTGTGTGTGTGTGTGTGTGTGTTTGAGACAGTTAGATTTTCCACAAAATAACATGATTAAACATTTTTTTATTTTTAAACAGAAATGCTGGTTGAATTATACTTCAATAAAAACATTTCCAGTTTCTCCTTTACTACTTGGTTACAGATGTAGAGGAGGTTGAGACGACCTTCCCATCCACCACCTCTTCCACCACTGTGATGATTGCAGTTTTGGTGGTGGAGCTCTTGGTGGAGGAAATCGAGGCACTAATAAAACACAAAGAGGGAATATATTAGTGTCCCCAGGAATGACATTTATAGATAAATGAGTCCACTAAGATGAATTTACCTGCTGCTGGCCTCAGCATCCAGCAGTCTCCTGTACTCTGCGATCTCCAGCTCCAGTCTGGTCTTGATGTCCAGCAGCATCTGATACTCCTGAGACTGACGCTCCAGATCAGCACGAAGCTGCACCAGCTGCTCCTCCATACTTGTCACCTGGTTTCAAAAAACATAAATAACAAAGTAAACAATGCTACAGTAAAGAACTTTACTCAGAGAGCTTTGTGTTAAAAATCAAATGAAGAACTTTGTGAAGTCTTGATCTTTACCTGCACTTGGTATCCAGATAACTGCATGGCATAACGGGCTTGAGTCTCAGAGAGTGTTCCCTCAAGGGAGGCTTTCTGTGGGGTGGAAATGTGCCTTATTATCACAAATGTACGTCCAAGATTCTGATGATGTGAATGTCAGTGATTAGTCTCACCATGGCCAACAGAGACTGGAGCTCAATTTCCAAAGACTGTGATGTCCCCTTCACGCTGTTCACTTCTGTTTTGGAGACAGCCAGTGTCTCAGTGCTGGCAGCAACTTCCTGCTTCAGGCTCTCAGACTGCCGGTGTAAACACAGCACTGAGTTAGCATAAGCTTTGTGTGAATATAATCAAAAGGGTCTCAGGTTTGGTAAGCCCACGATGATAGCTGCTGTGATTACATAGCTTACAATGTTTCCACAACAGGAGCCTAAATTCACATCATTGGAACTCAAATCTGTTCTAGCATTATTTACAGCCTGGACTCTGTATGCTGCAGATCTGCAGAAGTTAGTAAATTAAATGCTGTAGTCTAGCTTTGATCATTTATGCACCAGTAGGAACGCACATTTTTCTGGAACCAGCCCTCAAGCTCCTTCTGGCTCTTGGCAGCAACGGCTTCATAGTGCTCACGGATTTCTGCCATGACACTGGTGAGATCTTGCTGTGGTGCAGCATCAACCTCAACATGAATCTGCCCACTCATCTGGCTACGTGCTGCTAGCAGCTCCTGGAGAGAGAGAAGAGTTGCATGTTTGGACTTTGAGGAATCAATTAGAACCTGAATACATTTTCAGATGTTTCCTTTTATTTTCAACAAGAAGTTATTCTAGTAAATCTCAGAAATTTGACCTAACCTACTTGAACATATCTGCATGACATATTTAAGTATTTTTATCAATTTGTTTGTAAATATTTCTGACCTCCTCATGGTTCTTCTTGAGGAAGACCAGCTCCTCAGTCAGGGCCTCAATCTGCAGGGTGAGATCTTTCTTGGTCAGGTTTAAATCATCCAGCAACCTCTTCAGTCCAGCGATATCAGCCTCAACAGACTGACGCATGGCCAACTCATTCTCATACCTGTGTGAAGACAGTGAAGAGTGCCTTCCAGTATCTCCTTTAAATCCTCAGAAAGTTAGGACTTTCTACATCATAATAAGATCTTACTTTATCCTGAAGTCATCCGCAGCCAAACTGGCATTGTCGATGCTAAGGTGGACTGTACCCTTCAACTGGATGACATCCAGAATCTGAAAACATCCATTAAAATACATAAAGTAAGAGGACATGCAATACTCCTAAGGGTCAACCCTGGGGAGCATTGTGAGGAACAATAGCTCTGAATGCAGTGAAGAACACATCTGGATGCCTTACGTACTTAAGTTAATCAAAGCATGTTTTTCCTAAAAGTTGACCTTTAAATGATCTACCTTAGCTTGAAGTTCACTGATTGTAGTCAAGGAACCAGAGTAGTCCTGTGCAGTAGGGGAGGACTTGCTGTCTAGGAACTGGTGTATCTTGAGCTCGAGGTCTGCATTGGCTTTCTCTAGTGAGCGAACCTTTTCCAGGTAGGAGGCCAGACGGTCATTGAGGTTCTGCATGGTGAACTTTTCATTGCCGATGATGCTAGAGTCTGCTTCTCCAGCACCACCTCCAATAAACCTTATGTTTCTGTTCGCCAAATATCACATTCATAAACGTATATTTTCAAAGTGCAAACCCCTTATTTAAGATTTAATCATGAGATGAAAATGTATTTTGACATTATTGAATTTTCTAAAAACCTGAAAGCCATGAGAACGATCGCTGTATTTAAGGACTTGGCACTTAGTCTGGACTGAAAGACTGTTGGCCTTCTGGCATATTGTGTTATTGTTACATGGCAATGATGACAATTGTTGTTAGTTTCTTTTTCTGTTCAATCAAATACTTAATAAATAAAGAGATTTAAAAAAAAAAGCATCCCTGGTTCAAGAACGCTTCACTTCGCCATCACTAACAGCAGGTGGCAGCACCAACGCGACTGTATTTCTTCGTCTCATAACGGAAGTAGTTGGTTATATTTCCTGTTCTTACTGCAGCGCCTGAACGTTTTCTGGACGCCGCGAACAGAAAGTTCGTTAAATTTATTTCTGTACAAAAATCTTTATTTATTAAACATTTAGTTTGTAGCGTTTCTGTGGTGAATAAGCTGAGATCTGGTGAAGAAAGGCTCTCTTTGGCGTTCGTACTTGTGGCAGAAATCAGCTGGTAAGTTAAATGTTTAAATCTAAACAGCTAGGCTAACGGCTAAGCTAACGGCTAAGCTAACGGCTACATCGTTTAGCATCAACTTACTTCAGACTAAACGTCACGTCACTTTATCACGAGAGCCGTACATTTATTTTATAGTTTTGTGTTTAAGGTTTTATTTTATTTGCACTCTTCAGCAGAGAAATGAGAGAAAATAAACACAGCTATAATGAAGACAGATAAACGGTGTAATGTTTAATAAAGTGTCTACATTAACACTACGTTAGGCTCTTGGTTATAAATAAGGGATTGTTTTGTTTTAACTGATTAACTGATTAACTTCCTGTTTAAAAATGCCATGCAGAAAGTATAAATCCTGAATGGAACAGTGTGAAATCGTTTGTAAGGTTGTGGATGTGTCTTTATGACCCGTTATGACCTGTTATGACCTGTGTCTCCTCCTCACACATGTCAGATCTTCTCAGCATGTCTTTGCCCAAGAGGGAGGTGGAGGAGCTGCGGCCCTGGGTGGAGCGCACGGTGAAGAAGGTGCTGGGCTTCTCAGAGCCCACTGTGGTCACTGCGGCTCTGCACTGCCTGGGCAAAGGGCTGGACAAAAGGAAAACAACAGGTACAAAGCACATGTCTCTGCCTTGTCCAGGCACTGGGGGTATTAAGTGAAAAGTGACGTGACATACGGCTAAGTACGGTGACCCATACTCAGAATTCGTTCTCTGCATTTGACCCATCCAAAGTGCACACACACACACACACCGTGAACACACACCCGTAGCAGTGGGCAGCCATTTATGCTGCGGTGCCCGGGGAGCAGTTAGGGGGATTGGTGCCTTGCTCAAGGGCACCTCAGTCGTGGCCGGCCTGAGACTCAAACCCACAACCTTAGGATTACGAGTCAGACTCTCTAACCATTAGGCCATGACTTGCCCACCCCACTTCTAGCTTTGATGAAACACATTTCTAATGATGTGGCTTTGGCTTTCTGTGTGTCTCAGACCAGCTGAGGCCGTTTCTGGACGAGTCGGCGAGCAGCTTCGTAGAGAGGCTCTTCGAAGCGCTGGAAGAGAGCAGGAACTCTCGGGGCAACAAAGGCACGGTGGAGAAAAACCGCAAGAGAGAACTGAAGGTCAGTGTGATACAGAGCGGCAGAGGATACTTTTAAAATAGTTTGTGAAGTGCAACGGTGAATCCAGCTCGTGTCTCTACAGGATGTGTTTGGCGACGAGGTGGAGATGCAGAAAGATCTCGAGGCAGGCGAAACGACAGGGAAGAGGAAGAGAGTACCTCGATTCGAGGAGGTTGAAGAGCCAGAAGTTCTTCCTGGACCTCCTACAGAAAGTCCTGGCATGCTCACAAAGATGCAAGTAAGTATAAAGGCATCTCCATGTTGTCCTATTGCGAAGTGGAACCAAAATCATTGTGTTTCTGGTGAAAGTGTTTAGTTTCAGATGAGGCACGAACACTGTCAAGGGTAAAGGCTACTAAAGAGGCTCAGCATTAATACAGTGCCTTGCAAAAGTATTCACACCCACTGAAAGTTCCCACATTTTGACGTTACAACCACAAAGAAAAATGGATTTTATTAAATAGACCGAACGAAAGTGGGATGAAAATTATAAATGGTGTCAATTTTTATTTATTTATTTTTTACAAATAAATGAGTGTGGTGTACATTTGTATTCAGCCCCTTTTACTCTGATACCCCTAAGTAACATCCAGTGAAACCTTCAGAAGTCACTTAATGAGTAAAAAGAGTCACCAGTGTGTCATTTAATCTCAGTATAAATACAGCTCCACTGTGAAGCCCTCAGAAGTGTGTTTGAGAACATTAGTGAACAAACAGCATCATGAAGACCAAAGAACACACCAGACAGGTCAGGGATAAAGTTGTGGAGAAGTTTAAAGCAGGGTTATGGTTATAAATTAATATCCTGAGCCTTGAACATCTCACAGAGCATGATGTACGATCCATCATCCGGAAATGGAAAGAGTACAGCACGACTGCGAGCCTACCGAGACACGGACGTCCACCTAAACCGGCAGGCCATGCAAGGAGAGCATTAATCAGAGAAGCAGCCAATGACCACAAACTGACCCTAATCATACAGCCAGAGCTACAATTGAGTGGTTTAGATCAAAGCATATTCATGTGTTCGAACGGCCCAGTAAAAGTCCAGACCTAAATCCAACTGAGAATCTGTGGTGAGACTGAAACTCGCTGTTCACAGACGCTCGCTTGAGCTATTTTGTAAAGAAGAATGGGCAAAAATTTCACTCTAGATGTGCAAAGCTGTTAGAGACAAACCCCAAAAGTCTTGCAGCTGTAATTGCAGAGAAAGGTGGTTCTACAATGTACTGACTCAGTGGGGCTGAATACTAATGCACACCACACACTTCATATTTATTTGTAAAAAACAATTTGGACACCTTTTATCATTTTCCTTCCACTTCACAATTATGTGCCACTTTGTGTCGGTCTGTCACATAAAATCCTAATAAATACATTTTTCTTTGTGGTTGTCAAAATGTGGAAAAGTTCAGTGGGTGTTAATACTTTTGCATAGCACTGTATCTATTCTAATATTAGGTTCACACAATAATTATATTTTGTATTTAAAGCTTTTGTGTATATAAAGATATTTTTGATAAATAGCCACTCAGCGCCTGGTCTAAAAGCTTTGTGATTTTTATTGATGCTTTTTTCTAAATTGCACAACAAATAAAAACCTGGTTGCATTTAAGCTTTTTTTAGTTGGGACTAAAACAGAACAGCTGCAGACCTGTGAAATGTCCTGCACAGGTTTCACAGGAGTTCAGCCACTGAATGTGGTGTAATTGGTTTTTACCTTCTCTTAATGAGTCAAGACCTGTTTCTTCTGTAGATAAAGCAGATGATGGAAGCAGCCACACGCCAGATAGAAGAGAGGAAGAAGCAGCTTAGTATCACGCAGGTAACGAAGGAACCGAGCGGTGTTTAAGATCATGAACTGTTCACTTACCAGCTACATGGAGTCAAAAGTAACTGTAGTTTTAATCTCCAGCCCAGACTGCCCCTACCTACCCCCCAACCATCAGCGCCTGGCATGCGCTCTCTCCAGCCTCCTGCTCCAGGCCCAGGTCAGTCTATTGCCCCCTCACAGGCTGCTAGCTTCATGAACGACGCCATTGAGAAGGCACGCAAAGCCGCTGAGCTCCAGGCCAAGATTCAGTCTACTCTGGCCATGAAGCCGGGCATCCTGGGAGCTGTACCCAGTGCTGGACCACACAACCTTGTGGCACTCGCTAACCTGCATGCCATGGGCATCGCACCACCGTGAGTATAGCAGAGAATCGCCATGCACACACAAGCACACTTTAAGGAGATAGAGAGCATGTGTTAAGGTTTAACATATGTCAAGTATAATATCATGTTTATATGTAAGACATACGAGTGCCTACGTCATCTCAAGCTCTCCGTCTGTCACTGTTCGTTGTGCTTTTACAGCAAAGTGGAGGCCCGTGAGATCACAAAGCCCACGCCACTCATTCTGGACGAGCTCGGGAGAACCGTCGACGCCAGCGGCAAAGAGGTGGAGCTCACACACCGCATGCCGACTCTGAAAGGTAACACTGAACCTGGTGAAGAGAATTAGTGGCAAACCGACAAGCTTGTTTTTGCTGAAGCTACAGAACCTCTGGAGCTCCAGGATGAGCACTAGTTCATTAACAGTTTGACTAGACATTTTCTTGGCTACTTTTTTGTTGGTTCTACATTAATTTGTAAAGAGAACTTACTTTTATCCCCCTCATCCCCCCCTCCCTTCTCTAGCTAACATCAGAGCAGTGAAGCGAGAGCAGTTTAAGCAGCAGCTGAAGGAAAAGCCCAGCGATGACCTCGAGTCTGCGTCTTACTTCGACACCAGGTTGGCCATTCCACAGCCTCAGAGACAAAAGAAGGGGTTCAGGTTCCATGAAAGGGGTCGCTTTGAGAAAATAGGCCAGCGGATACGCACCAAGGTGACGGCCGACTTATCATCTCTCTGAAATGAAATCCTCATGGTTATTTAGTTCACATGTAATATTTACTGCTTTGACTCATCATGTTGATGCTCCTTGTTTCAGTGGCTGATGGAAGCATGTGATTGTTTCTCTCTCAGGCTCAGTTAGAGAGGTTACAGATGGAGATTGCGCAGGCAGCCAAAAAGACGGGCATCCAGGCGTCTACCAAGCTGGCTCTTATTGCCCCTAAGAAGGAGCTCGGTGAAGGTGACGTGCCTTCCATGGAGTGGTGGGACTCCTTCATTCTGCCCAACAATGTCGAATTGTAAGAATGAAAGCAGTCAAGTTGTGTTTAGGTCACAAAATTTCTGCATCTGCTACAATGTGAGATTTTGCTTCCTTGTGTCTTTCAGCTCGCCTCAGGCTGTGTTCAATATCTCGGACTTCCACGGAATCACCAATCTGGTGGAACATCCTGCACAAATGGCTCCTCCAGGTAGAGTTTAGGCCTCAGAGGTCCTGGGCTTGTTGTAGCCATTGCATGTCTCTTCATGTAGCAGAGAGACTTTGTGATAAAAGCTCTGTAATGCAGGGGAGGAGAAAGCTCCAGGGTTTTTTGTTTGCTTTTCCCTTTTCACACAAAATACTTATATACACTAAATACTTATAATCTGACATTTATTGCAAAAGTAAATAAAACAGCAACATGTGAGGGGAGAGAGAGAGAGAAGGAGCAGTTGCAACCTTACTGCTGCATCCTCAGGATATCTCATTAATAACAAACACAACTCCAGGTACCTTACTGTAATTTAGCTGCTAATGCTGTTATCTTCTTCTCAGTGGATACGGACAAGCCGGTGACTCTGGGTGTGTACTTGACTAAGAAGGAGCAGAAGAAGCTGAGGAGGCAGACGCGGCGTGAGGGTCAGAAGGAGATGCAGGAGAAGGTCAGACTCGGCCTCATGCCTCCACCAGAACCAAAAGGTAAAGCGGAGATGGCTGAACACCGGCGTCCTGCACACACACACACACAACACGTTTCTGATGGAGCAACACACACACGTTTGTGTTCTCTTTACTGCACATTAACAGACCAGTTATGAAGCATCTGATATGAACGATATTCATTTGTCTTTTATATATAAACATATAGCTGACAGAATGATTAGTTGACTCATCAGTGCCTGTGTGTTTTGGCAGTACGGATCTCTAACCTGATGCGAGTGCTGGGCACAGAAGCCGTACAGGATCCCACCAAAGTTGAGGCACATGTCCGAGCACAAATGGCCAAGAGACAAAAGTAAGTGTCCTGCATTCATCCATGTTGTCTAATGTTTGTGGTGTTTTGTACCTGACCGAGGATTTAAGAGGTATGATGAACTCATGGCATGATGCATTAAGTGGGCAAATAGCAGAGCAATAGCTATAAATCCTGTGTGTTTGTACATCCAGAGCTCACGAGGAGGCAAATGCAGCACGCAAACTGACAGCAGAGCAAAGGAAGGAGAAGAAGGTGAAGAAGCTTAAGGAAGATCTGAGCCATGGTGTTCACATCGCTGTCTATAGGTAACATCTCCCTAAAGTCTTACAACTGTCAGTGTATTGGGGATAAATATGGGTGAAGTGAACAGTTAGTAAAGGAACCTGTGTTTTTTTGTAGGATCCGAAACCTGCACAGCCCATCTAAGAAATTTAAAGTGGAAGCCAACGCTAATCAGCTGTATCTGACCGGCACCGTGGTGCTGCACAAAGACGTCAACATTGTGGTGGTGGAAGGAGGTGAGAGAGAAGCCGCTGACCTCCAACCTGCTGCCTTTAGAACGTTCCCTTGTGACTCGGACACTAAAGTGTCGTATTTAACGTTCAGCTTGGATTCACCGATTCGATTTATTCTCCTGATTGTTGTTCACTGTTTTATTCCTCACACACACACACATTGGGTTACACACTAAACCATGTGTCTGACTTACAGGACCCAAATCCCAGAAGAAGTTTAAGAGGCTGATGCTGAACAGGATCAAATGGGAGGAGCCGAGCTCTAAGAGAGATGGTAAGAGAAGGCATCATGGGAAAATTACATAATATCAACAGGGTGGACTTTCTTTTTTTATGCTAAACACATTTGCTTATTGTTCCAAAAAAGGCTTCTGTTTCAAATAAGCCAGCTGCAGAATCTAACATTGTGTCCCCACAGACCCTGACGGCTCGGACGACGAGGGATCGAAGAAGCCGAACAAGTGCTCGCTCGTCTGGGAGGTGAGAACACGTCGGTGTTTGTGGGAGGGACGTAATGAAATAAACGGATTAACCACAAAGAAACTTCTACATGGTGTAATGTCAAAGTGTCAAAGAAGCGTAACAAGATGTCCATCATGCTACATTTACTACACACTCACCAGTGGGTGATCTTACTATGGTCACTATAGTAATGTACATCAGTGACTACTGTAGCTGTAGCTAACATTACTAATGAGTTTTCTAGCTGAGGTTGGTTCTTCTGTTAAACATGACTGGTCTCGGGTCAGTTTGTAGCTGCTTCTCCCTGCATCTTTATTTATTTATTTATTTATTTATTTATTTTGTAATTGCATTGGTTCTGTCTCTGAACTCTATATTGACTAAATGGGAAGAAGTTAGGAGTCTTAGTGCACTTCAATTAACCTAGAAAATGAGTCTGTGATGTTTACCTTCTCTCTCTCTCTCTCTCTCTCTCTCTCTCTCTCTCTCTCTCTCTCTCTCTCTCTCTCTCTCTCCAACACAGGGCACAGCCATGGAGCGCAGCTTCGGGGACATGAAGTTCAAGCAGTGTCCCACAGAGAACATGGCACGTGAACACTTCAAGAAGCATGGCGCAGAGCACTACTGGGATCTGGCTCTGAGCGAGAGCGTGCTGGAGACAGCCGATGACTGAGAGACAGGGCGAGCGAGTGTGTGTAACGTGTGTGAGATGATCTGCACTGCTGCTACTCTTGGATATTGGGTTTTTGTGATCATAGCAGGACGTTTGGGAATCTAGTGCATGGACGCTTTTCTCCTGGGACTTCTACAGAACGTTCAAGACGGCTGCCTTGGTTTCGTCATTCCACAGACACAAGAATCCTTTACAGCCAAAACTGTACATTTGTTTTTATTTCCCTTCCTTTTTTTATTAGGCAGATGTGTGACTATGCAGATGCTGGTGTCTTTAGATGTGAACCACTGCGATTACCAACTGCACACACTGATTAAACTTTTGGAGGGAAACCAGCTTTTTGCTTCCTAGATTTATCCAAGTGTTCATTCTTTTTCCTTCTGACCAGTGGGAGGTCTGTTAGATTTCTTCAAAACAAATTATAAGAGAATCAAAGCACCTTTTCTTTGCATCCATCTTACAGCACCTTGTGTTTATAGGCTAGAAAATGTGGCTGTTAAGAATTTACATTCATCTGAGTAACAATAGGATCATATGAGGGGGAGGGGGGGGGCATGTACACAAACAACCACCATTTAATCTTCTATTACTTTCAGGCATGAAGTAGATTTCAGTGATTAGTGTTTAATCTAAATATTCATGCAGAGTGAGAATTTAAATCAAAAATTATTTTCAGTCTGAAGGTTTTTCATAATTTCTGTTAGTTCAATGATCCTTAAAGCGCACAAAGTCATAACCACAGAAACATCCAGCATTAACGTTTCTGTCCGACAGCAAACAGCTTAACTGGACCGTTTACAGCAGTGAGAGAAAATCTGATCTTTACACCAAACGTAGTGCAAGAACATTTGTCCATCAGACGTCCGCTGGGCTTCATTTGTCTTTTTACATTACATAATTAAATTACATAAATTAAATTACATAAATGGTTGTAGTTAATATTCACATGCTTCTGTTTATTAATGTAATTAGCCCTAAATGACCATGTGTTCACACACCACAGCTATCTGCCACTGAATGACCCCCAATAACAGCAATGGGCCAGAGCTTGGAGCCGAGGTACAGAACGTGAACTGACGGGAAAATGGTTTGAACATAGAGACGAGGAAACTGCTGTAGTTGGATGATCAGAATCAGAAAGGTTTTTATTGCCAAGCGTGTTTTCACATACGAGGAATTTGTTCTAGTACAGAAGCTCCACAGAGTAACAGAGTGACATTGACATGATCTCAGAATCAGATTTATTGGCCAAGTGTGTTGATACACAAGGAATTTGGTTCCAACAGACATGAACACATATAATAAAGGCAGTCGTATGTTGATTGCAGACACAAAGCACATCACAGATGGAAACTGCTATGATTGTGTTGGGTTTTTGTGCCCCAACAACCTGTCATCAGGAAGCTGCTGATGGTGCAGCACAATAAAGAGTAAGAGTGAAGACACAATGAATTCTCTCAGCAGTTTGGGATGACGACCATACAGGACGTCTAACCCTAACCCAGAACAATTACTTTTTAATTAAACAACTAAGTCTTAATTTTATTGCTTTTCTTTTTCCTTCTTTTAATCATGTATTTGGATACTTCCTGTTGTTACTTCCTGTTGTTATTTCCTGTGCATGAACCCACTTTACACAATACACACACACACACACACACATTAGAATCCCATCTGCTTCATCACGTCCTTCAGGTCATATGCATGTGTCTGTGGTTATTTATGTCTTTGCTATGATAAATGATTAGAGAAGCGTTTCTCTGATCTGAGGTCTGTAATGTTTACAAGTCACAATCTCACCAAAAAATGTATGTGACGTCATAAGAAGCAGTCAGTCACGCAGTTAACCACGCCCACACAGTTAGCCACGCCTACTGTGCGACTGCAGGAAAATAAATAAAGCTAATAACAATCTGCGTAGCAACTGAATTATTTACTTATATTTCTTTATCACACAAAGGAACGTCTTCGTTACATCAGGTTTTAAACTAACCGCTATTGTAAAGTGAGAACGCCAGGAGGGGGCGTGGTTACAATCAGTCGACCAATAGGAATGTGAGATGAACGCCTTCCTGTAAGCCCCGCCTACTGAGTAAAAACATAAAGTGCCAAATGTAAAAAGAAGAAAAATCTAAATTATTATCACCGCTTGCGTTTGCAAAATCTACTTTAATTTTACATTAAAAATCATATTTTATTTGTGGATTTTATTATTGAGTATTTTGTCAAAACATAAACGTAAACATTGTCATTCCTTAATGTGGGACGCCAATGAGGCCATTCTACAGTGATATTTATTTACAGAGTAATAGACCAAATCAGACAGAACACACACACAGACACACACACAGAGAGAGAGAGAGAGAGAGAGAGAGAGAGAGAGAGAGAGAGAGAGAGAGAGAGAGAGAGAGAGAGAGAGAGAGAGAGAGAGAGATATTTTCTAATCAGGCATTGTAAAGGGCAGCCCGGGTCTTTGACGCTGTGGGGCCCTAACAGCCCTCGTGTTGCCCTACGTTTCCATGATGCACGGTGTTGTTGTGGTTTGTGTGTTGTTTTGGACATATCGGAGTTTCTGAGTCGTGTTTTGTTTAGTTTTAGTGATAAATCTGTACCATGATGCCGGGGGTGAACCAGTCAGGAGCCGCAGGAATCGCCTCAGAAGCTTCTTCTGGCACTTGTCAAAACTGCGCTGTTTTAAATCAGGTGCGTTCACATCAACACAGGCACTGATTTATTTATTTATTTATTTATACTACTGTTGTGTTGCTGTGTTCATTTAAAGCCCCGGGGGCTAATTACACTGCTGACCTGCTCTTTACCTGCACCAGCTCAGTATTATTGCCATAGCTGGTCACGTGACCTGTCAGGGGCAACACGACCACTGAAGGCAGAGAGAAAGTAAGGGTGTAGTAGACTGTGGTGTAGTCGACTGTGGTGTAGTAGACTGTTTACTACACTGTAGTCGACTGTGGTGTAGTAGACTGTGGTGTAGTAGACTGTGTACTAGACTGTAGTAGACTGTGGTGTAGTAGACTGTGGTGTAGTCGACTGTGGTGTAGTCGACTGTGGTGTAGTAGACTGTGGTGTAGTAGACTGTGTACTAGACTGTAGTAGACTGTGGTGTAGTAGACTGTGGTGTAGTCGACTGTGGTGTAGTAGACTGTTTACTAGACTGTAGTAGACTGTGGTGTAGTAGACTGTGGTGTAGTAGACTGTGTACTAGACTGTAGTAGACTGTGGTGTAGTAGACTGTGTACTAGACTGTAGTAGACTGTGGTGTAGTAGACTGTGGTGTAGTAGACTGTGGTGTAGTAGACTGTGGTGTAGTAGACTGTGTACTAGACTGTAGTAGACTGTGGTGTAGTAGACTGTTTACTAGACTGTAGTAGACTGTGGTGTAGTAGACTGTGGTGTAGTCGACTGTGGTGTAGTAGACTGTTTACTAAACTGTAGTAGACTGTGTACTAGACTGTAGTAGACTGTGGTGTAGTAGACTGTTTACTACACTGTAATAGACTGTGGTGTAGTAGACTGTGGTGTAGTAGACTGTGGTGTAGTAGACTGTGGTGTAGTAGACTGTTTACTGTGGTGTAGTAGACTGTGGTGTAGTCGACTGTGGTGTAGTCGACTGTGGTGTAGTCGACTGTGGTGTAGTAGACTGTTTACTAGACTGTAGTAGACTGTGGTGTAGTAGACTGTTTACTAGACTATAGTAGACTGTGGTGTAGTAGACTGTGGTGTAGTAGACTGTTTACTAGACTGTAGTAGACTGTGGTGTAGTAGACTGTGGTGTAGTAGACTGTGGTGTAGTAGACTGTTTACTAGACTATAGTAGACTGGTGTAGTAGACTGTGGTGTAGTAGACTGTTTACTAGACTGTAGTAGACTGTGGTGTAGTAGACTGTTTACTAGACTGTAGTAGACTGTGGTGTAGTAGACTGTTTACTAGACTGTAGTAGACTGTGGTGTAGTAGACTGTGTACTAGACTATAGTAGACTGTGGTGTAGTAGACTGTGGTGTAGTAGACTGTGGTGTAGTAGACTGTGTACTAGACTATAGTAGACTGTGGTGTAGTAGACTGTGGTGTAGTAGACTGTGTACTAGACTATAGTAGACTGTGGTGTAGTAGACTGTTTACTAGACTGTAGTAGACTGTGGTGTAGTAGACTGTTTACTAGACTGTAGTAGACTGTGGTGTAGTAGACTGTTTACTAGACTGTAGTAGACTGTGGTGTAGTAGACTGTGGTGTAGTAGACTGTGGTGTAGTAGACTGTGTACTAGACTATAGTAGACTGTGGTGTAGTAGACTGTGGTGTAGTAGACTGTGTACTAGACTATAGTAGACTGTGGTGTAGTAGACTGTGGTGTAGTAGACTGTGTACTAGACTATAGTAGACTGGTGTAGTAGACTGTGGTGTAGTAGACTGTGTACTAGACTGTAGTAGACTGTTTACTGTGGTGTAGTAGACTGTGGTGTAGTAGACTGTGGTGTAGTAGACTGTGTACTAGACTATAGTAGACTGGTATAGTAGACTGTTTACTAGACTGTAGTAGACTGTGGTGTAGTAGACTGTGGTGTAGTAGACTGTGTACTAGACTGTAGTAGACTGTTTACTGTGGTGTAGTAGACTGTGGTGTAGTAGACTGTGGTGTAGTAGACTGTGGTGTAGTAGACTGTGTACTAGACTGTAGTAGACTGGTGTAGTAGACTGTGGTGTAGTAGACTGTGTACTAGACTATAGTAGACTGTGGTGTAGTAGACTGTGGTGTAGTAGACTGTGTACTAGACTATAGTAGACTGTGGTGTAGTAGACTGTGGTGTAGTAGACTGTGTACTAGACTATAGTAGACTGTGGTGTAGTAGACTGTGGTGTAGTAGACTGTGGTGTAGTAGACTGTGTACTAGACTATAGTAGACTGTGGTGTAGTAGACTGTGGTGTAGTAGACTGTGTACTAGACTATAGTAGACTGTGGTGTAGTAGACTGTGGTGTAGTAGACTGTGTACTAGACTATAGTAGACTGGTGTAGTAGACTGTTTACTAGACTGTAGTAGACTGTGGTGTAGTAGACTGTGTACTAGACTATAGTAGACTGTTTACTGTGGTGTAGTAGACTGTGGTGTAGTAGACTGTGGTGTAGTAGACTGTGTACTAGACTGTAGTAGACTGTGGTGTAGTAGACTGTGTACTAGACTGTAGTAGACCTTGGCGTAGCAGACTGTGGACTGTGGCGTAGTGGACTGTGGCATAGGGGACTGTGTTGTGGACTGTGTTGTACACTGAGTGTGGTTGCCAGATCCCCTTTATTTATAACTTTATTGGATAATAAGAAGGCGTTAACAGTCACAGTTCTCTAGTTCACATCACTGCTGGTGTTTAAAAGCTGATTCCAGGGAAATTAATGCTCAAAACAGCACGATAAGTCTGAAGACATTTATAAATTAGGTTGTTAATTTATTTGTGATGAATAACGGATAAATTCATTCAGTTTTCACCTGTGTGTGTGTTTCAGAGCCTGGATGAGTATGTGGCTGCTTTATTGGCACTGAAACAGAAGATCATAGACACAGAGTAAGTAGAAGGTTCACACAGGCTACATCACGTGTGTGCACGTGCTGCGTGACCAAAGGTCTCATTCACATTGTGGTATTTGTCTCATAACATTAAAGTATAATAGTGTTAAAGTATAATAGTGTTAAATTATAATAGTGTTAAATTATAATAACATTAAAGTATAATAACATTAAATTATAATTACATTAAAGTATAATAACATTAAAGTATAATATTGTTAATGTATAATTACATTAAAGTATAATTACATTAAATTATAATTACATTAAAGTATAATAACATTAAAGTATAATAGTGTTAAAGTATAATAGCGTTAAAGTATAATTACATTAAAGTATAATAACATTAAAGTATAATAGTGTTAAATTATAATAACATTAAAGTATAATAACATTAAAGTATAATAGTGTTAAAGTATAATCTCTCTCTTCGGCATCCGTCCGTCTTCAAGAGACGATGGTGTAGCTTCCGGTTAAGGTGTCCTATCTGCACCTTCGCGAGTGGCTGAAAAGTCCGATCCTGGATTGACAGTCTCTGTTGCACTTGCTGCAGGTAAATGCTGATGCTTGCTGAGGCTGTTGTTGGTTTGCCTTCCTCCTGCTCTCTTTGCAGCGAGGTTTGTGTTTCTCACCTCCTCGGCTTTCTGAGCGCCCAGTCTGACAGCAAGACGCCAGGCAGGGCGGTCGTCAGCACAGCTCTCCCAATTGTTTACGTTGATGTTGGCCATCTTCATGTCCTTTTTGCAGACATCTTTGTACCGCAGACGTGGCCGCCCGGTCAGTCGTGCACCTTCTGCTAGCTCGCCGTACAGCAGGTCCTTGGGTATGCGACCCGGGTCCATTCTCCTAACATGGCCGAGCCAACGAAGGCGCCTCTCACTGAGAATGGTGAACATGCTATTCATGCCGGTGCGTTCCAGAACCTCTGTGTTGGGTACTTTGTCCTGCCACTGGATACGTAGAATGCGCCGCAAGCATCTCAGGTGGAAGCTGTTGAGTTTCACCTCGTGACTGGCATAGGTGGTCCATGCCTCGCTGCTGTAGAGGAGTGTGCTGAGCACACAGGCCTGGTAGATGCGCAGTTTGGTCTTCTCAGTGAGGTTGTGGTTGTTCCAGACCCTCTGGTTCAATCTGGCCATAACTGCTGATGCTTTGGCAATCCGGCCGTTCACATCAGTATCAACGGAGAGCGAATTGGAGATGGTGGACCCAAGGTATGTATAGTTCTCAACAACTTGCAAGTTATACCCCTCGATGTCAATGGTGGGAGGGGAGTCTGCGTCCTGCACCATTACGTTAGTCTTCTTCAGACTGATGGTCAGTCCAAACTCCTTGCAGGTGTGGGAGAAGCGACATACCAGTTTCTGCAATCCATCTTCCGTGTGTGATGTCAAGGCTGCATCGTCGGCGAAGAGCAATTCACGGATGAGAACCTCTGTGACTTTGGTCTTAGCACGAAGACGGGCGATGTTAAACAGCTTGCCATCAGTTCTGGTGTGGATGTACACGCCCTCGCTGCAGTCCTTAAAGGCGTATTGGAGGAGTATGGAGAAGAAGATAGCAAAAAGCGTCGGTGCAAGGACACAGCCTTGCTTCACTCCACTGCTAACTGGGAAGGCCTCCGATGTTGCGCCATTGAAGCACACTGTGCTGTACATGTTCTCGTGGAATGATCTTATGATAGCCAGCAGTCGTGGGGGGCAGCCGACCTTCTGTAGGAGCCTGAAGAGTCCACTCCGGCTGACCAGGTCAAACGCCTTGGTCAGGTCTATGAAGGCAATGTAGAGGGGCATCTGCTGCTCATGACACTTCTCCTGTAGCTGTCGTAGTGAGAAGATCATGTCTACAGTTGACCGGCCGGCTCGGAAACCACACTGGGACTCTGGGTAGATATGGGTGGCTAGGGTCTGCAGGCGCGTCAGGACAACACTGGCGAAAGCCTTTCCAACGATGCTGAGGAGGGATATGCCTCGGTAGTTGTTGCAGTCACTGCGGTGGTATAATTAAAGTATAATAACATTAAAGTATAATAACATTAAAGTATAATAACATTAAAGTATAATAGTGTTAAAGTATAATAGCGTTAAAGTATAATAGTGTTAAAGTATAATAGTGTTAAAGTATAATAGTGTTAAAGTATAATAGCGTTAAAGTATAATAACATTAAAGTATAATAACATTAAAGTATAATAACATTAAAGTATAATAGTGTTAAAGTATAATAGTGTTAAAGTATAATAGCGTTAAAGTATAATAGCGTTAAAGTATAATAGTGTTAAAGTATAATAGTGTTAAAGTATAATAACATTAAAGTATAATAACATTAAAGTATAATAACATTAAAGTATAATAACATTAAAGTATAATAGTGTTAAAGTATAATAGTGTTAAAGTATAATAGTGTTAAAGTATAATAGTGTTAAAGTATAATAGTGTTAAAGTATAATAGCGTTAAAGTATAATAACATTAAAGTATAATAACATTAAAGTATAATAACATTAAAGTATAATAGTGTTAAAGTATAATAACATTAAAGTATAATAACATTAAAGTATAATACACTATAACACACACACACACACACACACACACTCACCTGAGTTTTAAAAAAAAATGCCATCTAGTGAAATGGTACTTGAGTAATTTCTTTACATACCCTGGTCAAAAGTTTGTGGACACCTGACCGTCAAACCGAAGTGATTCAACATCAGGCAATGAACACGGAATCGTAGGGCACAGTGGGGTTGGGGTCAGGGTTCATGTCTTCATGCTGGTAGTTAAGGGAAACCACAAGGCTACCGCACAGAGAAACATCCTGTATAACTGTGTGCTTCAACTTTGTATAAACAGTTTAAGGGACAAATACAGTTGGGTTAAATTAAGTCAGATGTCAACAAACTTTTGGCCATTTAAAGGACTTCTGTTGTCTCCAAATGTTACTAAAGAGCAGTAATGAATTTGTACCTGAAGCGACTGATTCACTCATTAGTGTTGTGTTTCTCTGTTTCAGCCTTCTGTTGTCCGAGTATAAAGAGAAGTGTGACGATATCCTTTATGCACCATAAGCACTACATCACTAGCTATGGGTGGAATTGTAAAGACCTGGACAAGCTGTTGTCCACATGAGCACCAATTTGACACCAGAATCAGAAGTAAAGAGGCTTTTATGGTCATTTCAGTGATGGTGAGATGAAACGACGTTCCTTCAGGACCTTTATGTTACATAAAACATGACGGAACTCGGGCTAAAGGGTCAAAACTAAAACTAACAAAACAATAATCTGTGTTGTAACAGTGAGAGAATTTGTGTTAAACTCCGTACGGTACATTGTTTCTGCTCTGGGAATCTACTTCCTCTGTGTGTGTGTGTGTGTGTGTGTG
This sequence comes from Tachysurus fulvidraco, assembly GCF_022655615.1. Lineage (NCBI taxonomy): Eukaryota > Metazoa > Chordata > Actinopteri > Siluriformes > Bagridae > Tachysurus > Tachysurus fulvidraco. The sequence goes on from NC_062520.1 coordinate 32,706,409, forward strand.
TGTGTGTGTGTGTGTGTGTGTGTGTGTGTGTGTGTGTGCGCACACAAGAGCGTCCAGTCTTTAGCGGTTCCTATTATTGCTTTGCCTCTAATAAGGATCCTGTCTGTCTTCACTCATTAGATGCCCAATGTAGGATTGTAGGCACGGTGTCTTAGCGGTTAGCACGTTCACCTCACACCTCCAGGGTCGGGGGTTCGATTCCCACCTCCACCTTGTGTGTGTGGAGTTTGCATGTTCTCCCCGTGCCTCGGGGGTTTCCTCCGGGTACTCCGGTTTCCTCCCCCGGTCCAAAGACATGCATGGTAGGTTGATTGGCATCTCTGGAAAATTGTCCGTAGTGTGTGTGTGTGTGTGAGTGAATGAGAGTGTGTGTGTGCCCTGTGATGGGTTGGCACTCCGTCCAGGGTGTATCCTGCCTCGATGCCCGATGACGCCTGAGATAGGCACAGGCTCCCCGTGACCCGAGAAGTTTGGATAAGCGGTAGAAGATGAATATGAACTTTAGGTGTAATAAACACATCTGTACATTAATATTATGTCATCGATGTTACTGGACTGTCAGTTTCCTTAACAGTTGATTACAGCTGCAGAAATCTCAAAGGTAAGACTTTTTTTTTTTTTTTAATTTTAAGGAATTTGTGCCTCATTATTCACTTTTTATCTGGGAGCCACTTGATTTTTATATCAAACATAAGACTGGTTAAATAACCTGACGTTTGGGTCTGAGAAGAAAGCATCAGCATGTCAGCTGTAATGAAAAGATTCAGTCTGTAGGTGAGAGAACGTACTGAAACACACTAAGTAAAAGCCCTAATATTTTTGGCTGTACTCTGTGACATCATCACGCTGTTGGATGTGAAGGTTTCAGCTCGTTCTTGTCTGGTTTCTTCCTTCAGGAGATAAAATGTTCTTCTGATCTCCAACCCAAATGTTCTGACTGACACACAACTAAAGAATTGCCCCAGTACAGTAGAATTGCCCCAGTACTGTAGAATTGCCCCAGTACAGTAGAATTGCCCCAGTACTGTAGAATTGCCCCAGTACTGTAGAATTGCCCCAGTACAGTAAACACATGAGTAAAGGTTTTGATGCTTGACCTTCTCCCATACAGAGAGAGCGCTAAGCTGCACAAAGAGCTGGACGAGGTGCTGCTGAAACTCGGCCCATTACAAAGGCAGACCACCGAGTTCGAGGCAGTCAGAGCTGAGCTCCAGGAAACCAAGGTGACGTAGGGGTTAAAGGTCACACTGAGAAAACACTCGTCTGGTTCCTTAAAGCTGCAGTTTGTCTGATCAACTTAAGGTTTAGACTTTGGCTGAAATTTGTACTGTATAAATAAATCACCTTGTAAAGATGTTCATGTGTCTCTCTCTCTCTCTCTCTCTCTCTCTCTCTCTCTCTCTTTCTCTCTATCTCTCTCTGTCTGTCTCTCTCTGTCCCCCCCCCACTCTCTCCCCCCCTCTGTCTCTCTCTCTGTCTCTCTCGCTGTCCCTCTCTCTGTGTCTCACTCTCTCTCTCCCCTCTGTCTCTCTCTCTCTCTGTCTGTCTGTCTCTCTCTCTGTCTGTCTGTCTCTGTCTCTCTCTCTGTCTGTCTCTCTCTCTCGCTGTCCCTCTCCCCCTCTGTATCTCTCTCTCTCTCTCTCTTGCTCTCTATGTCTCTCTGTCTCCCCACTCCCCCCTCTCTCTTTCTCTCTCTCTCTCTCTGTCTGTCTCTCTCTTTCTCTCTGTCTCTCTCTCTCTCTCTGTATCTCTCGCTTTCTCTCTCTCTGTCTCTCTCTCTTGCTGTCTCTCTCTCTCTGTCTCTCTCTTTCGCTCCCTCTCAATTTCTCTCTTTCGCTCTCTCTCTCTCTCTTTCTCTCTCTCTCTGTTATACTTCTGTTCATTAATATTGGTGCATGTCTCTCCTCACATTTTAAGGCTGCCTTGAGAGAGTTTCAGGAGAAATCTGAGGCAGTTGACCGTTTGAGAGAAGAGAACATTGAGGCACTCGCTACGTAAGACTGAAGTTTTAGTCACACTGGTCGTTAGTTAACGTCATGTTTATCAGTAGATCTGTAGCTAAGGTTGTTTTATCTTCTCAGGAACTCGAAGCTTGAGGAAGCTGTCAAGAAGTCAGAAGGTACGAATAAGTCACCAGACACAACGTCTGTAACACAGTGCAGAACTTTCTGTGAAGTTTTGATGCAGTTCTTTATATTTAAATAACAAAACAAATTTGTGGCATGTGACATTTTTGATGCTTTAAATCTTCTTATTTGATGATATTTTAATTAATTATCTGTACTTTATAATTTCTACGTTAGACACTGACTGTAATGTGCTCTGTGTGACTACCTGTTTGTCTCCTGTCAGATGCAGCACACACACTCGCTGTAGAAAATACTAGGCTGAAGTCGGAGAAGCAAATGTTAGAAAGTGACCTGCAGAGAACTCAGGTGAGGAACTGGGCTTGTGGTTCTACTGAAACGTCACAGGACCTGTTTACACCCGGTCACTTCCTGTGTTGTCTCTGATCCGATGTCTATCTGATTTGTTAAAACTGTCCCATTTACATCAGACCACATAAACGCGTCTCGGCGAATCGGATATCGATCCCATCTTTCTGCTCCCGCCCACAATGCTAATATATTTGCCCTCATTTCCGGGGTAACTGTAACAGAACACACTTTGGTGTCTGTGGTTTTCAGACCGCGATCAAAAAGAAGACGTAAAAACCGGTTACGACGTTTATGCTACAAAAAACAGCGTTTACGGTTTGCTGCGTTTTCGCTGGCGGCAGCAGCGCGTTTTAAGACCCGACGAGACGCCTGGGTGAAAGGTCACCTGCGAGTGACGTAGTTCCGTTTGGGAGGAGTTTAGCGCTGACGTATGTGGCTCGAACAACCACATTCATTTACACCTGTCCAGTTTCATCTGTAACGCGTCCCAGACCACCTCCTGAAGGGGTTTGTACCATCGGGTTTATATCCGTCTCCAAAACGTTTCAGAGGGCATTTAGACCTGGTCTTTTTACCGTCGGGTAGATATCAGATCACAGAAAACGCAGGAAGTGACCGGGTGTAAAAAGGCCCTGTAATGTGACGTTAATCTGATGTTCGTTTCGTTTCTGAAGGAGTCTCTGAGGCTGACTGAACAGATAGTGGAGGAGGTGGAGAACCTGAAGCTGCAGAATGCTAAGGCACTTATTCTGTAAGTATTTAAAGGAACAGAAACATCTCCTGAACATAAGGACCATATTTACATCCATCATTTTGTTTCTTTGTTTTTCAGAAAAAGCAATCTTGAAAATCAGCTGTTGGCACTTGAAGGTATTTATCCCTGTGTGATGATCTACTCTGACCTGAGAAGCTTTTTACTGCATCTTCTGTTGTCATTAATATATAACGTTATTATTATTATTACAGACACGAACCTCAAGCAATCTCACATGGTCCGAGACCTGAAGAGCAAAAACTGTCACCTCGAAAAAAGCATGAGATTAACAGAGGTTTAAACTTTTCTGTTTGATATTTATTCAATACTGAATTAATTTAAAGGTGCGGTCTCTGTTGTTTTAAAGCCAATGTTGACATAAAATCACCAAAACAAACACGCCCCTAACCCAAACGGGTCCCACCCCTGTATCGATAGCTCCGCCCACACATACATACGTAACCCAGACGACTAACAGAAAGAAACGTGTCTTTATCATAGCTGAAGGGAAGAACAATACGATTGCAGATAAACAAACAAGCAAAAATGCCACACAAGCATAATGATGTAAAGGACAAAGGCATATATTAGTTCTGTGTAACAAAGCAAAACCAACGTTACTCACCTATCGAGAAGGAAAAAAGCGCCTCGGCGTCTTAAGTAAAGTCGGCCACATATTCACAGGTCGGAGTTTCCCGAGTCGATAACTCCTGAGCTAAACGCTGTTACTACACAAAACGCGGTTGTAGCTGCCTCTCTACATTACTACGATAGAAAAGAGGTGTTATTTGTGTAGTAACAGCGTTTAGCTCAGGAGTTATTGACTCGGGAAACTCCAACCTGTGAATATGTGGCCAACTTCCTGCTCCTTCAGTTCTCTCCAGCGCTGGAAAGCTGATCCTATATTAACACGTCCTACTGCTTGTCCTTATCGTAAGTCTTTCTTCTCTTTCTTTCTTTGTCTTTATCCTCCATGTCGATGTTAAAACCACTTTCTGCTAATGTCACACACGCGCACCGAACACTCTCTCCACCCATATCAACAAGCCCCGCCCCTTTCTGCTCATTGGCTACACGTTTGTTTTGTTTTTGTTTAGTTTGTCGTCCCGACTCGGTTGTCTGAAGCGTTTCTGTCCGACAGAGACCGCACCTTTAATGTTTGATGTTCATTAGAACAGATACAGAAAGGTTTATGATGTATTTAGCAGTTGATGATTTTTTTTTAACTTTACAGGAAAAACTTGTAACTTTGGAAAAAGAGTTAAACAAAGGTGAGGCTGACATCTGAGACATAATGTGTGTGTTATTTACTGTGACTGTGTCATAACGACGTGGTTGTCATTACAGAGACGAGATGTTCGTCTACACAAACTGAGGACCAGCCCAAAGTTAACAAAGGTATTTATTTTATTCTGTATCTTTATTTGTCTTCACTGTAGAAATCCTGTAGTGTGTGCGCGTGTGTGTGTGCGCGTGTGTGTGTGCGCGTGTGTGTGTGCGCGCGTGTGTGTGCGTGCGTGTGTGTGTGCGTGCGTGTGTGTGTGCGCGCGTGTGTGTGTGCGCGCGTGTGTGTGTGCGCGCGTGTGTGTGTGCGCGCGTGTGTGTGTGCGCGCGTGTGTGTGTGCGCGCGTGTGTGTGTGCGCGCGTGTGTGTGTGCGCGCGTGTGTGTGTGCGCGCGTGTGTGTGTGCGCGCGTGTGTGTGTGCGCGCGTGTGTGTGCGCGCGCGTGTGTGTGCGCGCGTGTGTGTGTGCGCGCGTGTGTGTGTGCGCGCGTGTGTGTGTGCGCGCGTGTGTGTGTGCGCGCTCGTGTGTGCGTGCGTGCGGGTGTGCGCGCGTGCGTGCGGGTGTGCGCGCGTGCGTGCGGGTGTGTGCGCGTGCGTGCGGGTGTGTGCGCGTGCGTGCGGGTGTGTGCGCGTGCGTGCGGGTGTGTGCGCGTGCGTGCGGGTGTGTGCGCGTGCGTGCGGGTGTGTGCGCGTGCGTGCGGGTGTGTGCGAGTGTATGTGTGTGTGTGCGGGTGTATGTGTGTGTGTGTGGGTGTATGTGTGTGTGTGCGGGTGTATGTGTGTGTGTGCGGGTGTATGTGTGTGTGTGCGGGTGTATGTGTGTTCACAGTGTGCGTGTGTGTGTGTGTTCACAGTGTGTGTGTTCACAGTGTGTGTGTTCACAGTGTGTGTGTTCACGGTGTGTGTGTGTGTGTGTTCATGGTGTGTGTGTGTGTGTGTGTGTGTTCACGGTGTGTGTGTGTGTGTGTTCACGGTGTGTGTGTGTGTGTTTTCACGGTGTGTGTGTGTGTTCACGATGTGTGTGTGTGTGTACACTGTGTGTGTGTGTACACTGTGTGTGTGTGTACACTGTGTGTGTGTGTACACTGTGTGTGTGTGTTCACGGTGTGTGTGTTCACGGTGTGTGTGTTCACGGTGTGTGTGTTCACGGTGTGTGTGTGTGTGTGTTCACGGTGTGTGTGTGTGTTCACGGTGTGTGTGTGTGTGTGTTCACGGTGTGTGTGTTCACGGTGTGTGTGTTCACGGTGTGTGTGTGTGTGTGTGTGTTCACGGTGTGTGTGTGTGTGTGTGTGTGTGTGTTCACGGTGTGTGTGTTCACGGTGTGTGTGTTCACGGTGTGTGTGTGTGTGTGTTTTCACGGTGTGTGTGTGTGTTTTCACGGTGTGTGTGTGTGTGTTCACGGTGTGTGTGTGTGTTCATGGTGTGTGTGTGTGTTCACGGTGTGTGTGTGTGTTCACGGTGTGTGTGTGTGTGTGTGTGTGTGTGTGTTCACGGTGTGTGTGTGTGTGTGTGTGTGTGTGTTTGTTCACGGTGTGTGTGTGTTCACGGTGTGTGTGTGTGTGTTCACGGTGTGTGTGTGTGTGTTTTGTGTGTTCACGGTGTGTGTGTGTGTTCACGGTGTGTGTGTGTGTGTGTGTGAGTTCACGGTGTGTGTGTGTGAGTTCACAGTGTGTATGTGAGTTCACGGTGTGTGTGTGTGTGTTCACGGTGTGTGTGTTCACGGTGTGTGTGTTCACGGTGTGTGTGTTCACGGTGTGTGTGTGTGTGTGTGTGTGTGTGTGTGTGTGCACTTTGGATGTGTCACTTCACTTTATTTTTATTACTTTTGTCATTTGTAGCTAAAATCTGGAGCCTTCTTCAGGACGTGTGGCACTGTGTGGACCCTCAGTCTAAGACCCCAGGACATTTGGACTTAAACGGTAATCACTTACACAGACTTCAGACTTACGCTGTTTGTGCTGCTGCTCACAAACTAACATTAATCTCCCAATCCACAGACAATCAGCACTTAATGTTCAGACCTTCAGGATCTCCTCCGTGTTCCTTTAGAAATTCTGTGCCTCAGTCAACCGCCTCGAGTCCAAAAGGAGCCGAAGCGTCTCCGGAAGAAAGCGGACCCGAGTCTCCGTTAGCAGATAGGTGCAGTCCAGGTGAAGGGGAGAAGATAAAGAACATGGGCAGGAAGAAGAAAAGAAGTTTGGAGTCTGTGGATGGAGATAAAAGCAGTTTGAAGGCCGATGAAGTCGGTGATTTGTCACTAAATAAAGACGATCACGTGTTAGAGGAAGGAAACGGCAGTAAGACCCTTGACATTTGGGAGTTCCTCAGTCTCTCTTGTCCTTTACCTGCTGCTCTGTCTCCACTGCCTCCTGATGACTTGGTAATCCTTTATAGTCATCCTATCTTTATTTGTTTATTTGTTTGTTTGTTTGTTTGTTTGTTTGTTTATGTGTCGTTCAGCATGAAGTGAGTCTGATTTTATTTTTATGCTAAATATTATTTACAAAAACATCATCAGGTTTATAGAGTAATGTCCAAAAAAATGGGGGGGGACACAGTGGCTTAGTGGTTAGCATGTTCGCCTCACACCTCCAGGGTCGGGGGTTCGATTCCCGCCTCCACCTTGTGTGTGTGGAGTTTGCATGTTCTCCCAGTGCCTCGGGGGTTTCCTCCGGGTACTCCGGTTTCCTCCCCCGGTCCAAAGACATGCATGGTAGGTTGATTGGCATCTCTGGGAAATTGTCCGTAGTGTGTGTGTGTGTGAGTGTGTGAGTGAATGAGAGTGTGTGTGTGCCCTGTGATGGGTTGGCACTCCGTCCAGGGTGTATCCTGCCTCGATGCCCGATGACGCCTGAGATAGGCACAGGCTCCCCGTGACCCGAGGTAGTTCAGATAAGCGGTAGAAGATGAATGAATGATACAGTAGCTGAAGTCATTAGAAAGGTTTAGTTCTGATCTCTTGTATGATTGCGATGTTGATGATCTGTAAACCTTCATAGTTTCCGAATGTGGATCGTGTGCTGTGTGTTTCAGGCCGAGATGGAGATCGACTCGAGTCAGAAAGAAGGTTCAATTTCAGACGCTGAAGATGGCAAAAAATCACAGTCCACAGAGCCAAAACCTTCGGAAGATAGCGTAGAAGTTTCACCTGTGTGTTTGTCTCCAGGTAAACAACAGAGTATGGAACCATCATCAGTCTCTCCTGATACTGAGAACATGAGCCCTCAGAACGTTCTGACAGAGAGCCAAGAGATGCAAGAAGAAAACATGTGCAAGAACTCTGAAGCTTCTACACTCGCAACAGCAGGTTCACATCCCGAAACCGAGGAGGAGCAGGTTAACGTGATCACAGCAGAATCTCGGCTGAACACCGAGGAAGAACGTACAAATCAGGTTATCACTAAACAGCAGTGTAATGCAGACGGTGAAGAACCCAACGCATGCTGTAACGACAGAGAAGATTCTTCACAGCAGGTAAACATCTCTGAGACGTGCTCGACAGGCTGCGGTGCAGGAGACGGTGAATCCTGTAGTAAGATGAACGGCGTTACATCTGATGAGTCCTCAGACGACGAGGAGTTCTTGGGTCTGAAGAGGAAAGTCAGAGGGATCGGCTCGAGACCAGCAGATGCAGACGACGTCACTACGAACAAAAAGCAAGAATCTGTAGTTCATGTTGAAGGAACAAACTGTGAACCCAAAGAAGATCATCTTCAACCAGAGAATGAGAAAGATGATGGATCTTTACAAGACAATAACATTCCTATAAATATGTGCAAACCTGTAGCTCTCGAAGACGACGCGGAGTTGGACGCCGAGCGAGAGACGGGACTGAGAAGGAATATCCATGAATCTGAGGACAACAACTCTTTACCGATTCTTGATGAACACAGCGAGCAAGAAGAACGCGTACTTTCTGAATCTTTTAGCCCCCACATTGAAAAGATGGATGGAGGACTGAAAGAAGAAGATGGTGCTGTATCTAAAGACCCAAGTGATAAATCTCAATATGTTTGTCCTGCATCTTCAATAAATACCCCTGAACTGTCTGGTCTGAATCTGCCTCTCACAGTTGTGGCCTTCAGAAATGCACTTACCTCAACTCAATCTCCAGAATCTATTGGTAAGGTTCTTACAGAGATGGGTCCTCCTCTACCTCCAGTGGTTTTACCGCTAACTGCAACTCCTCCCAAATTTAAGAAGCACCTTACTCCAAATAGACCCACCATCCAGTTGCCTACCTGGGCATCAACAGAAGGGCCGTTTTCTCTCAAGCAACATTCTAACGTACCATCTCCAGATCCTGGCCTTCAAGATGAAGTAAAGGCATCACTTTCTCTAACTACCCCTTCACCATCACAAGCAGTTCCTTCTTCCCCTTTGCAGTTTGGATCAGAAACTCCCAAGCATGCACTTCCTGTCCCAGGTAGACTGCCCTCGTCTGCGTTAAACTCCCCGTCCTCTTCTGCGTCGCAGGAGAACTCCATGCAGATCCTGGACACCATGTATCCTGAGCTTTCAGCCCAAGCGAGGACTCTAAGTATTCTACGGGGGAATGTCAACCTTGGAAGGGCTGCGAATGAAAGCGAAGCTTCTCCACCTGCTGTGAATCCAATCTCAGGGAATAAAACCATCAACTCGTCGTCTACGGCTTTCACCAAGACGGAACAGAAAGCAAAAAGAATCGGTGCAAATGTTTTACTACCCAAAAGTGCCAAAAGGCTGAGACTTGATACGTGTTCACCTGATCCTGTAAGTCTCAGTCCTCCAGTTAGAGACGCTGACCAGAGTAACGGTGTGACGTCGCCAACGTCCTGTCCGTCTACTGGGCCATCGAGCAACAGTCAAACAGCAAGGACACAAAGTGAACCTGTAAACAGTGTCACTGACACACAGTCCCGCATCGCCGGGGCCTTCGAAAAGCTCCGTAACCTTAGTTTTGACGTGTTGCCTGTAATCCGGAGTCACGTGTTTGTTGGGAGGATATCTGACGTTCCCGTCCTAAGGGACGAAGAAAAATGCGTCATTTCTGATTTTTGTCTGAATCGGGTGAGTGAGCGTTTGTGTTTTATTTAATGTGCATGAAGTTTAGATTCAGAAATTCTCCGAATACTGAATAGTTGTTTTTTAGAGGAAGTACTTGTGCTGATGACTTTTCAGTGAAGGATCCGTAGGGACAAGCTTCACCTCACACAGCTGATGTGTTTGAACCTGCTCAAAAACGATTCGACGGAAGGAATCGTTTGTCTTGAAACTTCGAGTCTTCCGACTAGGGCTGGGCGATAAAACGATAACGATATGTATCGCGATAGACAAGTTATCGATATCAATAAAAAATGTGTTCGATAAAACGTTTGATATTTTTTAATCTTCGTTTCTAATTATAATTATTGGAGGTTTCCTGGTTGTTGACTTTTCTACCTTAATAACTGAGGGGATTCTGATCAGAGGAAGGTGAAGTTTAAAATAAAAAGGTTTAAATGTAATATTTTTCTCCTGGTCCTTATTTTAAATGGGTCATAAACAATATCAGTAATTATCGATATCGACCGATATGACACACTGATATCGTGATACAGTTTTCGGCCGTATTGCCCAGCCCTAGTTCCAACAGAAGTTAATTTAGTCAGGAGTTGGGTTTATGTGATGCCTGCAGTACGTAGTGACCCCAACCTTTCCACAAGCTCTTTCTACACTAAAGTATTCATTTCCTAATTCCGTACCATCTCCTTCAGTCCGCAGCAGAGGAGTTTATGTTGGCCATTTTGTCAAAGGTCAAGGTGGAGAGGGCTGTAATGAAACACGACGTCCTGCAGTCTCTGTGTAGGGTTTACGTCGGCTTGTGTCGATGGACAGGAGACTGTCAGAAAGCGCATGCTCTCGCCTACAGTCTACTAAAAGAAGGTGAGTGTCCTGACCTTTACGTTTATCTGACGAGGTAAACTAAAGTAGTGTTAATTATATAGTAGCGTGTGCGTTGTTTAGATGTTTCAGTCAGGTTCTCGGTGTTGTTTTGTTACGTTACAGACTTCCCTGAAGCCTCCAAGCTGGTGTTATTCATGGTGACGACATGGCCGACCGTTCTGTCCCACGACAGCTTCTTGGGCCGAGCCATTAACGTAGTGAGCAAGCTGAAGGCAGATGGGGAGATACTAGACTACCTCAGCAAGTATCTGCACTGGGAGGAGGTAAACAGGAGGTTCTGTAGCAGCGCTCAGTTCCTTACTAACGGGTCAGAACAGAGCCGGAAAAATATGGCTCTCAAATATGGTGTAAACTTTATTTAGCGCACAGCACAAGATGTGTCTAATGCACAGAAACTAACTACCACTCGGGTCACTGAGGAGGGTTTTGTACAGAAGATAAATGTAATTAAATTAAATAACATTTCTAACTGTATACGAATTTAAAGTTCCATGAACTAATCATCAACTCGTCAGTTTAGCCTTCTTTTAGTCTTCAGGAGGGCTTCAAACTGTGTATTTAAAATGCACCATCATGGTGAGAAGCTGGAGGTACTGAGGGTGGGGTGGGGGTGGGGGGTCTGGTCACCTAGCCTTCCATCCAGTCCCTGTGCAGATGATTTGAGTTACTATCCACGAAGGCCGCCCCATGTAGTGTATAGTGCAGTATTTACTGGTGAATGTTCACAAGCATCTCTTCTGTTCTATAAAATATCTGATAATAAAATATATTTGACTGCAGTTTATTAAACTGGTTATGAATAAAGTTTTATTTCCTCCCAGAGACCTCCAGGTGACATCCACGATATGATCACCACCATACTGAAGGCTTTTCACGAGGATGACACTCTGACGTTCCAGACTCACGATCGTCATGGTTACGACCTCTGCCCTGCCGCCTGGGATTACGTCTGCAGCCTGGACCTACTGTGTGCACATCTGGGCTGGAAATGGACCCATGACAATATTATAGGGTACGGAACACACGACCACTTTAAACCTGCTGTAGTATTCACAGGTTTGTAGGTAGGACTGAATATTCTATCTGGGAAGTCGTGGCCTAATGGTTAGAGGGTCTGACTCCTAACCCTAAGGTTGTGGGTTCGAGTCTCGGCCCATACCGAGTCTCTGAGTATGGGTCACCGTACTTAGCTGTATGTCACGTCACTTCTAATTTTGGCACCTAGTTTTATTTCATAAATCTTTTACAGAGAGATTAAAACAACTACATGTTAAATGCAGAGCTCAGGTGTAGGTGTAGGTGATGGTGTAGGGCAGGTCTGCACCACTGGCTAGCAGAATAAAAACATCTAAACCACGCTGCCCCTGGAGTACCGAGAGAACCTCATGCATGTACATCAGGGCTGCAGCATCTCACCGGACCATCAGTAGATTACTTTAAATGGCCGTATTGATGTTTCTTACATTTCACCACCTTCCTCAGATTATCTCAGATTCACCACTTAAACACATCATATCCTTTTTCTCCTTATGTTTTATTTATCAGGAAAGAGCTTTGGCCGGTCCTGAACGCCTGGGTGACACAACCGAGACCTCAGCAAACACCAGTGCGAGATATTTGTGTCGCAGCCGTCTTAAGGCTGATCGGTACGTTTGTTTTCTTAGAAATCCTGTTTTGACGCAGCTTGTGTTTCATTCAGTGTTTGGTCATTTATTTATATTTCTGTCTCCATCAGGACGACTTGGGCAACTGGGGCTGAAGGAGAAACTGTGTGTGTCAGTGCAAAATGTTGCAAAAGCCATAAACCTGTTTGGGAAACATGGAATATCAGAAGGTGCGATTAAAGTGTGAAATTATTATTATTATTATTATTATTATTATTATTATTATTATTATATCTGTAATTTTTATTTATTTCCCCAATAAGAAAGCTCTTTGTCCAGTCCTGAGCTTGTGTATGTTGTGTGCAGGCGTGCCGTGGGAGGTGCAGCTCTCCGCAGTCTACGCCATTTACGATCTGGCGCCCAGTAACCCCAAAGACGCTCTGGAGGCTCTGGCGTCGTGGCGAGGAGAGATCACACGAGCGGTTCCACCAGCCGTCACCAGCTGCATCACACAGATCGGCTCCATATGTCGTCAGATCAGAGCTTAGGATCGAAACGCCTACAGCATTACCTGTATTTTTATTTGCACTTTCGTCTTTTTTCACGTCTCTGTTCATGTCAAAAATCCGAGTACTGTTGACTTCATGTAGCGTCATTAATGGTGCTTAATCCTGTACATTCTGTATCTAGACCTGTTAAAGAAAGAAAGAATATTATCTTTGAATATGAATTTAAATAATATATTGGACTGTGTTTTGTTTTTGCTGTAAATTGACACTTAAAAAAATATTTTCTACTTAAAAGCACTTCTTATAAATATTTGCTCTCGTCTAGTTTTGGCTGGAATTTGCAACCTGGTGTCTCCTAATAATGTTGTTGTTTATTAGATAACGTCAGACATTTGATCAGATACATAGCTGGACATGGGCTTGAGCTACGACGCTAACGTTTGGGCTGCTAGAAAGCCTGAATTCCTGCCCAACCTTTAACGAGACGCTACACACGTCTCACCACACATTTACATTAAAAAGCAGACCTTTTATATACAAAAGTGTTTGCCCTTACATGGGAACAATAACTGCCCTGGGAAGAATTTACACAGATTAATAACCCCATTCCACAATATACTAAGTATGGAATAACGTAACTAGTTAATTAGGATTAGTTAATAATAAACCACGTTGTGCTGTTTGACAGCAGAGTGTGAGTACGGGGCTGAGCCATGAAACCCAAACACATCTATACATCTATCTATAAGGTCAGGGCAATAACACAGCTGCACTCCACATGACCTAATGGGAGACGTATCAGAGGACAAACTGTTGGTGTGTTGAGAGCCAGCGTGGTGCCGTCAGCTAACCGCTAAGGACGAACCACACTGAGCAGGAGGAAGCTGTCTGAAAGGTCCAGATGATCTCACTGTGTCTAAAAACCACAGCTACCCAAAACACACACAATAACGTGTACCATGAATCTGTTATTCCTCCAAAACTCCTCAGGAGTTAACCAGAGTCAACATCGGGGTCGAGTCACGATCCTCCTGCACTGAAAACCTTTACCACCTTAACCTTTGGATCAGTGATGGTTTGGACTGCGACATCTCCACTTGGGGCATCACTAGCATGGACTATTTAACCATCACCACCATGTGATGTCCTGCAGCCAGAGATGGGAAGTCATTCAAAGCAAGTTTCTCTACATGTTCTACCCATTTTTGACAGCTGTAACCCTCAAAGATTTTAGTTGTAATCTTTTTTTCATGCCACAATGTTTACTGTTCTCGGTTTATACAATGTCCCAAGTGTGGACATATCAGGAATAACCTGATCACCACGTCTGTATACTCATGGAGGAATATAGTTCAACATTCTCCCGACTCTCACAACACAACAGCAGCACAAATTAGTACCGGTACTGAGACACTTCGACTGGATCGTCTCAATCAAACTCAAAAATGTTAACGAGCTTCTGCAAGTCGAGACTCCAGAGTCTAATCATGTGGAAAACGTTTACACTGAAGTGTACGTACAAAGAACACACACTCATTTAAATAATGCTGAAGGCTGAAAACAGAAACGTGAACTATGGCAGAAACATAACGGACGTCACGAGTGAACAATAATCACATCCATTTCATCTTAAATGATCTTATATATATATAAAGTGTGGGGTCGTCAAGGGCAACTTCACTTTAGGGGACATGGAGGGATTGACACATGACACTCGACCTAAGAAGGGTTCACAAGCCATCAGACATTTCTTATGGGGGATTCGATCCTGTCTCACGTATGTGTGGAGTTCTCGTGTTCTCTCCCCTGTGCTTTAGGGTTTCCTCCCCAGCATAAACACACACACTGTAGTCCGATTGGCCTCTTTAACTCGTCTGTAGTGTGTGTATGAGTGTGTGTACGTACCCATCCAGGGTGACACCACACCACCCCCCGTCTGTGCCCCAAATCCCCTGAAATAGGCTCCAGGTTCCCAGTGAGTGTGTGTAAGCAGCACAGAACATGGAAGTGATACAGAATGTCACTAATACGGGGCCTTATAACAGACTATAACCTCAGACGGATATCATACGGACAAGATTTCTGCTCGTTATATTAAACCTCGTTGTTTTCAGCTACAGCGCCTTCTATTGTATAAAAAAAGAAGTTTTGAATCAGTGCCATTAAGAGTAAAAGTGAAATGTGTAAAAATAAATAAATAAATAAGTCATATATTTAAGTTTTTAGATTTTCTTTTAATAAATTCTAAAATTAATACATTCCGAAATATACAAAATAAACCTGATGAAGTTTAAAGACGTTGTTAGTAAACTTGTAATACTGGAACACACACCCCATCCCCCCGAACACACACACACACTTCTTTCCCACTCTATTATTCCTTCAACAACCCTCTTTCACTCAGAAGCCCCACAGCCCCCCCTACACCCCCCCCCCCCCCCCGTTCCCTTTGGTTTGGTCAAACACATTTTTTCAGGCACCGACACATTTGCAGTCCTTTCACTCGGCACATTACATCATCATCACCTCAACCTTCCTCCTGATGAGCATCTAAGGTTGTTCTTTACTACGCTGTGGATCCAGAGCATCTCCCAGTCCAAGCAGCACTGTGTACGTGTGGGAACACTGATGAACAGCATGGACCTGCTGATCTGGCTCGATGTGGCTGTTTTACTGTCACTGTGGCAGGGGACAGAAAGCACCAGGGCCGGTAAGCTCCAAACCCCAATAAAGTGTGTATCTGTAATGCTGTTCATTATTAATTAAGGCTGTACTTATTCACATAAACTGCATCATTCCTAAAATAATGAATGTACAAACATGTTCCTGTTTGATTATTTAAATTAGGTGCCGAATTATATAAAAAATGCTGTTAAGGTACTTGGATAACAATACAGAAGCCTGGTAAGAGGATTGTACTAAGAATCCTGTAAGCCTTTGGTTTACAAAAATAAATAAATAAATAAATAAATAAATAAATAAATAAATAAATAAATAGAAAAATAAATTGAGAAATTAAGAAATACCATTTTTTTTTCTCAGATATTAAAAAGCACGTGTTCTGCACAAAGGCACACATTCACGTACACGTTAGAGCTCTAGAGCCTCGGATAAAACGTGTCACTGCTTTTTCAGACTCAGAAAGAACTTTATCACCAGGTCTGTTTTCACATCTGAGGGATTTGTTTTAGTGACAGAAGCTCCGCGGTGTAACAGAATGACATGTACTGTATAATACTGACCAAGTGTGAAATGTGCAAATGAAATATAAATAGTGTGTTTTAAGTAAATAATGTGTAAGAATAGTGTTGTGTGTATGTTAAGTGTTCATCAGACGGATTATCTGCCCGAGGGAAGTGTTTGGTTTTACAGATCGGAGAGAAAAACACCAACATGGTGGTCACATGGCGTCGTATCAGTGTGGATAGAGTATATGTTATTAGCATTGTAGATATCACGTTATGTCTATTAACTGCACGTGTAAAGCTCTAACAGCATCAAGGAGAGAATTATTTCAGTTTTCCACATCATCGTATTCTGTATAAATATCAGACAGTAAAAAGATTTCAGCGACTGGATCTTATTATGTAACGGATTGTTAGAAGCTCTAAAGTAGCTTTACTTTGGTGAGATTTCAGTCTTTCAGAATGAAAAGAACAATAGAATTAGTGAAAAGTCTTTAAACTAAAATATTAAAAAGTATTATTAAATATAATCTGCTGTGATCTTACTTATGGTCCGTGTTATGGCTCAATATCTTAAAAGCATGCAGATGTCATAAAGAAACTTTAATGCCAAAGACTTTTATTATAATTGTAGCTACAATATACAGAATATTGCTTAGTTAATACAGGCGATGTCTCTAAATCCTGTATCATCTAATCTGTAATCTAACAGCTGCAAGTAAGTTGTCAAATAAATGTGTATTTGAATAAAAAATATCTAATTCAGTGGGGGGCACGGTGACTTAGTAGTTAGTACGTTCTCCTCACACCTCGAGGGTCGGGGGTTCGATTCCCACCTCCACCTTGTGTGTGTGGAGTTTGCATGTTCTCCCCGTGCCTCGGGGGTTTCCTCCGGGTACTCCGGTTTCCTCCCCCGGTCCAAAGACATGCATGGTAGGTTGATTGGCATCTCTGGAAAATTGTCCGTAGTGTGTGTGTGAATGAGAGTGTGTGTGAGTGAATGAGAGTGTGTGTGTGCCCTGTGATGGGTTGGCACTCCGTCCAGGGTGTATCCTGCCTCGATGCCCGATGACGCCTGAGATAGGCACAGGCTCCCCGTGACCCGAGAAGTTCGGATAAAGCAGTAGAAGATGAATGGATGAATGAATGAATGATGCTGTAATGACACATTTTTCCCTTTTCTTTTATCTTCAGACAAGGAGTGGACTTATGCAGGTAAGAAAACCTTTTATTGCTTTCATCCCCAGTTCATCAGGGGCTTTGTGAGACTCGGCCACGTTCCTCCCATCACTCCAAATGTTCCTGAGAGCCTAATGAATGTATTCTGCATTAAATAAATATAAGAACACAATGTAAAGATAGCTTAAAGAATATTTATACTAGTCAGTAATGCCAAATCTGAGCACCAATACGCTCGCTGTTAGACCTCTCCATCAGTAATAAACACCGTGGATCATTCAGCAGTGTCATTTAGGGACCGTGAATAAATTACCAGCTGATTGACAAAACCGGAGCTCCCTCAAATATATGTTATTAGTTTGGTTTAAAACCCAGTGACTATTGATAGTGAATCTATTATAAGAGACAAACAAACACAACTCTTTCTTTTATTTTCATTCCATTTTTCATGAAAAAATTTTTTCCAATAGCTTCCACACCATAAGACCCAGTGACTCCACACCTGAGACCTGTTTGAGTGTAAGAGACAATAAGAGACACCTCTTTAAATGTCCAACCCGAGACTAACTTCACTATAGGAGTCAAAATTAAGAAATATTTTGCAACCAGCCAAAGACCTACAAAAGGTTTAGGGACCTTATGGTGAATGTTTTATTGCTCGTAACCTGACGTCTTACTGTAGCTCTGCCTCTGCTCTACAGGACAGGGTTCAGTAAATAAATAGGAGTCTAAATAGTTTGTCTTATTATCTTAAATACTTTCAGCCCATTGCTGTACCTCTTCTTTATTAACACACACTTCATGCAGCTCCAGTTGACATGTAGAGTACATATGCGTGGTTGCTATAGTAACCGAACCATAACGAGCACATAATGAGATATAGTTTAGATTATATTATATTATATTATATTATATTATGTTTGTTTGTTTTATTGATTTTGTTTCACTGCTATCTGCTTGTTGTGGTTTACTAATCACCAGATTATCGCTTCTATTCTGTTTGCCTCACATTTTGGATATTTTAATAAACTTCAGACTTCTCTACCCTGTTAAAGACACACTAGAACTTGACCCAAACTGTAGAAGTGTTCTCACACACAGTCTGGTATCATGAGTTAGGAACGAACACAGGAGCATTTGGGCATAAAGTCAGCATTTATTTTAGTATAATCATAAAGACGAGCATCAGACTAAACAGAATTATTAATAGACGACTAAGTTTTAGTCCTAAGTTATAAAGACACATTAAACCTATAAAGTGTGTAAACTGGTGTAGGTTAAACACCAGAGACAGATAGAGAGGTGTGAGTGAGCAGGCAGGTCTGTGGAGCTTCTCTAAACTCCTTCTGTGTTAATTAAGGAACCCATTTACCATCAACAGTTAATTAGCACAGTCTAAAGAGATAAATCCTAATAGGAGAAATGTTAATACTCTGCGTGCAGGTGTGTGTGTGTGTGTGTGTGTGTGTGTGTGTGTGTGTGTGTGTGTGTGTGTGTGTGTGTGTGTGTGAGAGAGAGAGAGAGAGAGAGAGAGAGAGAGAGAGAGAGAGAGAGAGAGAGAGAGATTTTACTATTCCACTTTGCTCTTTTGCTCTGTCCGGTATTTAGGACAGATGAACTGTTGTCTCACTGTTGTCATAGCAACCATCAAAGCAACTGCTGAATAATTTTACAAAAAGTTTTGTTTCCTTCCATCCTGTGTATGTGTGTGTTCACAAAGCATTGGGTAGGCATGCATAGGCATGATTGTGTGTGTTTGTATATTCAGGCGTGAAAACTCTGTGTGTGTGTGTGTGTGTGTGTGTGTGTGTGTGTGTGTGTGTGTGTGTGTGTGTGTGTGTGTGTGTGTGTGTGTACTTTGGCATGACCATGCATCCTCTCATTAATTGTGCATGCCTAAACCCTCAGCTAGTTTATCTGTGACAGGCAGCAGAACACACACAGGTTTATTATCAGAAGTGTAAGATGATTTATTTTATTTATTTCTACATTACTGTAAATTATGATGTCGAACACTTTTGTGTCCTGTGACACTTTGCTCTGTTTGGCTCAGGAGCTGCAGGTCAGTCAGAATGGCCAGGTTTGTTCCCCGAGTGTGGAGGATCCTCTCAGTCACCCATCAACGTGGACACGTCCACACTGCAGTATGACGCATCACTTCCTGAGTTACGGCCCCTGGGATACGAGCAGTACGGCCACGAACCCTTCACCCTGACCAACACCGGACATACGGGTAAAACCGCTCTCAAACACATCCACACATCTTTAGGAACGTTGTTTATGGATCACAATTACACTCGGTTTATTTATATATTTCACTGATAAACACAAATCTTTCAGAATGTCACAGACACGTGGCTCCATGCGAACAGAGTTCTGACCCGAATGCAGGATAAAATGGGATTTATTAGGAAAATAATTAAACTAATAAACACTTAAAGGGGAAAATATCTAGGCAACTGAACACAGGAACCAGGACACAAGGACTTTGGGCAGGACAAACAGACATAAAGACATCTAAAAAAAACCCTGTACGAGCGCCCTCTGCTGCACCGGAGGGGAAGTGTCCAAGCAGTCAATGCCCCTTAATGGTATTGGCTTAATGGCACAATATGTTCTGGAAGGAGGACGGCTTTAAATAAGGAGAAGTAGGAAGTCTACATGGTGTCATTTATATATGTATTCTAATAATTTTTTTGGCAGTGGAGATGCAGTTGCCGAGCTGGATGGGTGTGGCTGGTTTGCCCTGGAGCTTTAGTGCTGTTCAGCTCCACCTGCACTGGGGCAATGGAGTGGATGTGGCTACAGGAAGTGAGCACAGCATCGATAACCAGAGGGCTTCTGCAGAGGTGTGTGTGTGTGTGTGTGTGTGTGTGTGTGGTGGTAGTATAACTAAAAGGTTTTATAAGAAGAACCATCTTATGAGAGGTGTTTAAAAGTCATTTATTCCACCACATGTGTGTGTTTGTGGTATGTGTGTGTTTGTGGTGTGTGTGTGTTTGTGGTGTGTGTGACACGGTGTGTGTTTGTGGTGTGTGTGTGTTTGTGGTGTGTGTGACACGGTGTGTGTGTGAGGTGTGTGTGTGTGTGTGTGTGTGTGTGTGTGTGTGTGTGTGTGTGTGTGTGTAACACGGTTTGTAGGGAAATCTTAGCTGATGTTATTGTCATAATAAATGACGTGTTTGTAACGAATGCAGTTTTCTTTACTTATTAAATAGATTAAACGGTAAATTTGTGTTTTTTATACCAAGTTTTTGCTTTATGAGATTTTCCTCTCCTTTGTCTTTCGCCCTTCCTCTCTTCCTCTCTTCTTCTCTTCCTCTCTTCTTCTCTTCCTCTCTTCCTCTCCAGCTCCATGTAGTCCACTACAATTCAGAGTTGTTTTCTAATGTGTCTGAGGCTAAAACCCAAGAGAACGGCCTGGCTGTTGTTGCAGTGCTTATAGAGGTGTGTGTGTGTGTGTGTGTGTGTGTGTGTGTGTGTGTGTGTGTGTGTGTGTGTGTGTGTGTGTGTGTGTGTGTGTGTGTGTGTGTCATTATAAATATAAAAGATTTATTCCTCTTTATTCAACTCTATTCTATCTTCTTTATAATGAATATAATACTGTTTCCTGTCTCTGCGCTAGGCAGGCGAGGAGACCAACCAGGCGTACGCTAACATCCTGAACTACCTGAGCCGCATCAGGTACGCAGGTGAGTAAATGTGAGACTGTTGGTGCCGAGCGAGAAGGTGGGGGCAGAAGGGCAATAGATTCAATTCGGTTCTCTTTAACTGACTCGATGCAGCAGTACAGAAATATAGATGAAGTTATTATTTATCTTTAACATTTATCTCTAATGATAAAGACCGAGGTGATGGTGGTGGTGAGGAAAAGCTCCCTGAGATGATAAGAAACCTTGAGAGGAACCAGAGTCAGAAGTGAACCTCATCCTCATCTGGACAGTGATTAATGTAAATAATGTCATGTCTAGTCCAGTGGACTTCCTGAGGGGGAAAATCATACATGATGAACTGGAGTGAAACTGTGGCTCCTAGTGAACGTCAGTGGAGATGTGGTCACCAGAGCAGCCCTGCGATGGCAGAAGGGGGGACACTGATGTGTCTCGGTTCATGAAGGGATATTCGAGCATATTCCAGATCCAACACGTTGAACAGATACGTTTGTTCAGCCACAAACACAAAATTAACATGCAAGTTGTGCGTCCTCAGGTCAGAAGGTGCTCATCCCTGCGTTCGACGTGGGGTCGCTGCTCCCCAGAGACCGGAGCCGGTATTTCCGTTATTCTGGCTCTCTCACCACACCTCCATGCCACCAGAGTGTGCTGTGGACTATCTTCGTTGAAAAGACAAAGATCTCTCACTCTCAGGTACTCATGACATCTTTGCTGCTCCTTCGGATCCACAGCTGGAGGTGTTTTAGAATCCATACACAGGGGTTTATTGAGCAAACAATCCAAGTGTAAAGACAGGAAGTAGCTGTCCATTGTCATGAACTGAAACAGGAAGTCAGACAGGAAACGTTCATGTGCACGAGTGACAGATGTTAGAACAGCTGTACTGGTTTCTCCTGTCCTGATTTATCCACCTTCTCCTTAATCGCTCTTCCCTTCATGTTTCCTCTTCTCTTCTTCCTCATCACTCTGTTTCTCTCGTCAGTTACTGAAGCTGGAGACAACGCTGTATATCAGCAGCCCCGACGCTGCTAACCCCAAACCACTACAGGACAATTATCGCACGACACACCGTCTCAACAACAGGACGGTGCTCTCCTCCTTCATCCCTGGTGAGAGAGAGTGAACGTTTGTGCAGGTTCGGAAGGTGTTAGAAACGACAGGGTGGAGTTCAGTGAACATGAGAGAACGATCTCGATGCCACAATTCTAGCAGATTTTTTTTTATCTCTACGTATTTCTAAAGCAATAAACATCCGTAATTCTGATGCGACTCCTTTTTACTCTCTCCAGTTCCTGCAGACATCTACACGGCCGGTGAGAACCAAGTTTTATTTATTTTTTGATTCAGATGAATACGTGAAAATAATTTCTTGGTTTGAGATGCGTGTGTGTGTGTGTGTGTGTGTGTGTGTGTGTGTGTGTGTGTGACAGGTGAAATTTCAGCCATGGTGGTGGGCTGTCTCTGTGGCTGCGTAGGCTTGGCCGTGATTGTTCACTTCATAGTAAAGACACTTCGGTAAGAAACTAAAAAGGGATTTCTGTTGGCACCTTTTTCTTCCTCTCGGTCTCAAACAAAGCTTAATACTGAGTGTCTTCTTTTTAGTCCTGCACAATTACAAATGAATTTGAGACCTAGGGAACAGGGACTACAGGACAGGGCTCCAGGAATCACAGGATTTTTGTAATATATAAAACTAGAGAATACAGAACTACGGAAACACAAAGCGACACGGATTCATATAAAACAAAGGGCACTGATAACATAACAATGTGGTTATTAGACTCTAGGAGCTTCG
Source organism: Tachysurus fulvidraco (assembly GCF_022655615.1). Taxonomy (NCBI): domain Eukaryota; kingdom Metazoa; phylum Chordata; class Actinopteri; order Siluriformes; family Bagridae; genus Tachysurus; species Tachysurus fulvidraco. The sequence goes on from NC_062520.1 coordinate 32,728,754, forward strand.
TCCAATCCCTAGAGAGCACAGAAACCTGGACATATCAGACAAGGACAACATCGTGTCCTATTCAGTAGATGTGTGTCAATGCTTTATATCCATGTGATTTATAACCTAATCACAGACGATCAGAACCTAAAATCCTGGTGTAGATGATCAGAGGATCCTGTGTGTCCTACGTGAACGTTGTCATGATCGATTAACTGATTGCCTTTTTATTGATCAGATGTGTAGAATCTGATTTTTTTGGTCATGTGTCTCTCGGTCCCTTGGCAGCTCCATGTCAAGTTGGGACGTCCTGTCCGGTGTCCGAGCGTCTCCTCAGCAAAGGTCACATTTACAGAACATTTTCTTTTCACCCAGCTAGTTGTGTAAAATTAGATATTGTTGGATCGAGTCGACTCAGCAGAACATTTATAACAACACTTCATGTTCAAATATACTGATACTGATCAGACTGTCCTAAATGTCCCAATGCCCCGAATATCATAAAGCAGCAATAATAAATAGCTAAAGATGCCCAACATGCTGAGAAGCTAGAGTTTGAATCCATTTGCTGGAACTGGAAACCATCATAAACAGAACCCTCATAAACAGAACCATCAGAATCAGACCACTGATGAAGTGTATGATGATGATGTTCGTTCACATGCCCCGTTATAAAAGGGTGTGTAAGATTTGTTCGATCTGACATCATTAATGTTAATGTAATAATAATCAGTAGTTATTAGGAACAGCGACACATACACAGTGTCTAATGTCCACAGTGTCTTCATCCTGTCCATATTACAGATAGACCATGAGGACACAGGATTAGCAGATAATGTCTGATATAATTACTAACACTGACTAATACTCAGTAGTCGTGTGTTAATTCTGTCTGATTAAAAACCTCTCCATCTGTATCAGTCACTCATTATTGGGAGTTCTGTGTGATTTTTTAATAAAAGATATTTCTATATAATGCCTGTCATATCTGCTGTGTAACAAACCCTACAGGTCGGTCATGTCAAGCTTTAGCACGTTTTCTTTCCTTTCTAGCACTTTATCGCCGATCCCTAATGACACAGAGGTGAAATCACTCAGAGTTTCTACAGAAGTCCAAAAAGAGTTATTGCTATTTTTCTGTGCCGTTATCTTCAGATCTTGAGCTTATTTTCTTGTTTATTCTGATAGAGGAGATTTTTAATATTGTAAATAGTTTTGAATACAAATCGTGCTTAGTTTCATCACTATCTTGCTCTCTCAGACACGACTGAAGGTGCACATGTGGCGTCTGACCTGGGAGATCTTTATACTGACTGTTGCTGCACAATGAAGACACGACGTGTGGAAATATGGAGCTCAATGTCTGGAGAATGGATCAGTTCCACAGCGTGTCTCCTTTAGCGCTGCTCTTTACTTTATACAGTCTTCAGTTTGTGATCGTATAGTGAGTGAGTGTTAAAACATTTTAGTGAAGTGTTAATGCAGTTACATTCACATGTTAAGGGAAAACATCCTAAACACTGATGAAGTCACAACACTAATAAAAATAATGAATCCATTAAACACATGAAAACACTTTTTCTTTAACAAACCTGCACAATGGAGCTACAACACGTGGACATAAAGATTCATCGCATGGAGAATCAAGCAGTTCTACATAAAAACCACACATTCGATGTCAAATGCACAGTAAAGTTTCCCCACAAATTCACCACAGGATAAATGCACAATAAAATAGTTGTTGATCATTTTAACTGATTATTCTAAGCAAATACATTTACGGCATT